>NC_138047.1:109603639-109833939 GCF_964194185.1 Rhinolophus hipposideros | reverse complement strand
CAGTGGTTCCCATGGTGTGGCCTCTGGAGCGGCCCTGTCACCCACGCCTGGGAACCTGTTAGAAATGCAGAATTTGCACCACTTCCCAGACCAGCTGCTCAGAAACCGGTTTCACAAGAGCTTAGGTTTGGAAACCACTGTCCTTGTCCTGGGCGACCCCAGGGCCTCTCCCCAGGCTCAGGGCTCCTTCTGCACCGGTTACAGCCTGGCTCCTGGCTCCACCTTCTTCTCTTCTCGTTTGCCACTTAACGCGCTGCGTCCCTGGGACTGAATTTGCTGTGGTTGGCCTCCCCTCCTGAAATCCAAGGCCTTGTTCTCCAGCAGCCTCTGCCCCTTTGCTTTCTCCACCCTTCCTGGGACCTGCTGCCTGGCTTCCTTGTCCACCGTTCTCAGTTCTTCTCTACTCCCCCGTTGCCAGCGACAGAAGTCTCAGCTGGGCACACAAGGTGAACCAGGGTGGTGGCTCTCGTGTCCTCAGCTAAATAATCAGCTACTCCAGAGGGCGAAAGTGACTCCGGGCTCTGCTCCACCTGCGAGCTCTGTCCCTGCCCACGTGAGGAGTCGATGAGGTCACGTGTGGTGGTTCTGATTCTCGTCTTTTCCCGGCAGCTAGCACAGTGCTCTGCCTGTTTTCACCGCTAGGAAGGAGGGCGGGGCCACTGGTTTGGGGGCCAGGAGTCTGGTGTGCTGCGTGCTCCTATGAAGACTGGGCTCAAGGACGTTGCCTCGTGTTTGGTGAAGCCCCAACTGTAGGAGGCCCGGTCGGCAGTGCCTGAGGAGGCTGGGGGTGCAGGCGGCGCGGTCATCAGCTTGACGTCTTTGTGTTTCAGGACTCGAAGATACAGGGCGTGTGTGGCACTGCACATGCCCCTGCTCGCCGGAGGGTGAGGAGCCCGTGGGCGTGAGCGGTCGGAGACGCTGGACTTCCTGTCAGCGTGGGAACCATCACTTCCTCTGTGGAGCAGCCGCCAAAAAGCACAATGAGCACGGTGAGTGGTCAGCTCGGGGGGTTCTTTGGGCCAAGCAGCGCCCTTACTCCTGTGGCCCGTTAGGGACGGTGGTGTGACGGTGCTTCTGCGTCACCCTGGTTCGGGACCTCCAGTGCTCATGCTGACTCGCTTGTCTTGTTGGGGTCCAGTGTCCTGCGGGGTGTTCTGGAAGAAGGCTGAGCAGCAGTGGCTGAGGGTTTTGAAATTCTGTCCCCGTCCTAGCCACATTAGGGCTCTGGCTTATTTAACCATTTACAGTCCAGTTTTCCAGTTCTTGGTCCGGTGTGAGCGCAGTGGTGAGAATTCTCTCACTGAGCCACTGGAGCTGCAGGTCGTTGTGATTGTGTCCAGAGCTTGTATCAGACTGCAGAGGCAGCTCTGGTTTGCTGTAACCCAGGTGTCACCTGGCTCCTCGAGCTGCAGAGAAGGTTGCCTGAAGGCCCCTTCCCCAGTTTACTCCCTACTGACAGGTTTCTTTAATGGTTGAACTCCGAACATGGAGTTCCTATCAGGTGGACCAGATGTGAAACAACCTCGTTCTCTTTGCAGACTCCAGAGGTGCTGGGAGTTGCTGGGGGCAGGGTGGGGTAAACAGGAGTCGACACCCTTCAGACTCCGTCCCTTGTGCCCCGTCCCTTCCTGACCATGCCCAGCCCCCACTGCGCTGCAGGCCCACTTGTCATTCATCCACAGAAGGACCTTTATTTCGCTGGACCTACAGTTTAAAACGCAGATGACCTGGCACCTTGTCCCTTATGTGCAGATTGCCGCTGCAGCTTGCTCGCCTGTGGGGAGGCGGGTCCTAAGGCTGGGTACCTCCCCTCTGAAGGCCGTGCGGCCCAGGCAGGATCTGGACAGTGATGTAGCCTTTCTATGAGTGTGAAGAAGCTGGTGAAAATGTCCTCAGAGTGGTGTGCGTAACTTAGGCTTGAGCAGCTGTGACAGAGCTGTGGGCCCCTGCGGGCTCTGCTGGCAGAAAGGAGCGGAGCCATGATGAGAGGGGTTCTCAGATACACCAGGTTTCTGGCCTGGAAGAGCTAACAGCCGCCTCCTCCCTGCCCTGGGGTAACGCAGGTGGAGTCTCAGCAGCCCAGGGGCTTCCTGGGCTCATAATGTCCTCATAATGGAGGTGACTTTTGCATAGGTTCCTGAACACTGAGTACAGCCAGGCTGGGAGGAAGGGGGACGAGTTAAAGGCATGGAGTGGCCGAAAGAGGATTGTGGGATGGGGGCACATCACTGCAGTGACCATGACAGGGCGCTCGGGGTCCAGCACCTGGACTTGGCCAGGGCCCAGCGCTGCTGCGGGACTTGCTCAGTGGGGACCAGAAGCCACACAGGTAGCTGGTGGGGTCCGAGGGCTCCTGTTGAGTGTTGTCTGCTGAGAAAGACTCCGTCCTTTTCAGGGGAAGGAAGGTCCAAGGACCATGTCGCAGACCATGGGGTGGACGTTAAGGAACCCTCAGTAGTCTGGCGGCTGCTCGGGAAACCCCTAAACACCAGCCGTCCCCTCAGCACCTCCCAGCACGTGAACTGCCGCTGTCACTTCCTCCCGTCCTCCAGGGTTGGTTCCCTGCCCCTTAGAGCCACCGGAAGGTTCTAAACCCAGTCCTTGGTAGAATCGCTGTCGGAATGCCAGCGGAATCAGGCTTCTGTGTCCCCTAGTGAGGGCTGGGCTGGGCGATGGGTCCTTCCAGACTCTCCAGGGACACAGTGCCTCCTCGTAAGACCTTTAGGGGTTGGGGTAGCAACGGCCTCTTCCATCTGTGCTCAGCGCTATCATTATCATAATGTATCATTACGATGTCAGTATCATTTCGACAGCTCTGCGAGGTGGGGCTAGTGAAGGTCACACTCAGTAGTGAAGGAAGAGCCCTTACCTGTAGTTAACAGGTCAGCCATTGTGAAGCTTAGCGGGCCCAGTGCCATCGCTCGCGGAGGGGACAGGACAAGTGGAGAGCACGGGAGCCCCGCTGGGCTGGCCGTTCAGGAGGAACTGGGTGACGGCTCAGTTGGGAGGTTCTGTCCACCCCCCTTCTCTTGAGGAAGGCTGCAGGGGGCTTGTTCTCAACTTAGGTGTCAGGCGGGCCGGCCTGGCAGGAAATGCTGGTGGCTGGAGGTGTGGCCCAAGGGCTGGGGTGGAATCTGGGCTGTGGAGAGGCCGGTTTAGACGCTGGGTCCTCCCAGGCAGCCACTGGGAGCAGGCTGAGGAAAGCGGTTCTTTGAGTTGTTGGGGGCAATTGGTAGGGTAAACCACCCTGGGTCTGTCCTAAAAGCTGAGAGGCCAGATTGCCCAAAGGAAGACCTTTCCAAAGTGGGCAGGAACTTGGGGACCTGGGGTTCTTTGGGCTAAGAAACAAAAGCTCCACGAGGCCAAACACAAGTTCAAGGAAGGCAGGTCTGTGGCTTTTGGTTAGAAGTGGGGTTTCCAGCCAAATCCTGGCCTGGACCAGGGGCTTGTGTACTTTTGACAGGCCGATAGTTTGATAGGACAAGCTTTGCTTTATGGAGTTTGTGTTCACTATGTGTTTGGGGTGATTTATCTCTAAAGATTCGGTTCTAGAATTGCAGGTTTTGAGAGGAAACCCTCCCCTCCCCCCAGGTCTGCTCACTGGCCCGCTCCTCTTTTTTATGAGTTGAACTATTCCTGTGCTGATCTTTTTCTTCTTCTTGCTGAAATCCTATCAATCAGGAGCTCATGGGACTTTTCTTTCCCCTGGGTACCCACAGAGAAAGCGCCGTGGAGGGACAGTAAATTCTAGACAAGCACAGAAGCGAACTCGGGAAGCGGCCTCCACCCCTGAGATGGCCTTGGAAGCAGAGCCCATAGAACTCGTGGAAAGTGGTGAGACTGCCGGGGACCCCGTGACCGTGGGGGGTTGGTGTGTACAACGCGGGTGGGGGCTGATCCGCGCTGGGACCATTTGGTGCCCAGCACTGGCCACAGCCCTGGGGCCTAGAGTGAGTTACACAGCCCGTCTGAGCCTCAGTTTCCTCATCTGAAATGGGGGGTGAGGTATAATAGTACCGGCTGCATAGAGTTGTCACGACCCCGGAACAGGTTCGGGGCGAAACACACACTACACAGGCTCTGCTCACGTCACTGTTTTGTCAGACCTACAGTCTCAGACTTACCTGTGCTAACACTTTCCAGCTAAATGGGAAGGAGCTGCCCTCTGGTGCCCTAGGAGCTGATGGCTCTGCAGCGGCTGCTCGCCCAGCCAGCCGGCCAGACTTGAGGGCCAGGCAACGGGGAGACGAGACACCCTGGGCCCCCTTACTGGTGGAAAGCGTGTCTCCTGTGCACTGCTCGGCTTTCCTCCTGTCTTTTCATTAAAGCAGGACATTGCCCCAGAGCTGGCGTGTGGCCGGAGTTGTCTGGGTTGAAGGGAGTTTGGTGCGGGCGGGGCTAGGCTGGACTTCCCCTGCTGCCGGCTCAGGGAAGTGGCACGTGGCCTGAATCGAGTCCCTCTCCTGTGCATATGGTAGTAAGATCGCTACCTGCAAACTGACTTTAAGAGAAGCAACCTGTCAGGTACATTTCGTGGGCCCTTCAGAGTGCTGAGGTCTCATTTTTGTCTCTGGTCTCTGAGTTACACTCCTAACCGTGGATTCCTAAAAGCCTGCACGCTGTGCCCCGGGTCCTACCACCCAAAGCTGACACCCCGGTGGCTGGTGGCTGCATTCAGTCGTTCTTCAGGAGATGCTGGTACGGGGGTCCTTGTCAGTGTGCGTACGTTTGCACCAGCTGCCCACAGGAGCGTTGATGTTATCTGTAAGAGCCAAAAATTGTGTCTACCAGGAAGGGACTGGTCAATACATTATGGTTTATCAGTATATAGGCTGTTCCTTTAAAAGAGTGAGGTCATTTTGTGTGCATTATATTGGACATCTTTGATATTAGTGTGGTTTTTATTCGTGTGGAACTTTGATAGTACAAAAAAATAAAGTAAGTTTGAATATGCTAAATAACAAGTCACCTCCCCCAAATACTACTAAACAGATGCTGTTTGCAAAAGTCCTGCCCTCGTACTTTTGCATGTTAGTAATAGAACCAATGGATGTAAATCCTCTTGTGGTTTCTAGAGGTGAAAGCTGTCCTCTGCCTTTCGTCCCCACTGGCCAGATGTAAGTGCTGGTGACTGTTCGGCGCACGCTCTTCCCCACGTTGTCCTGTGCTCGTGTGGGCACCACAGTGTACCCTCAGGCTCAGGCAAGCTGCAGGACAGGCCCGACCCAGTTGAGTGTGTTGGGGCCCGAGAGGACCCCTGTGACATAACTAATGAAGGTGCTAAGTAAAGTGCGGCCTGAGGTCTGTGAGTAAGTGGCAGCTGTCAGCTTCCCCTACGGGGAGAGCAGGTCTGTCCAGGAGGAAGGCCCTGGCCACGTGAGCCCTGTCTGTTCCCAGAAGCCCCGCCTCCCTGTGAGGGGGTAGGCACCAGGGTCAGCCATGTGGCAGTGAGGCCGCGGGTAGGGGTGCGCCTGCACAGACACCCCCCCAAGGTGCCTTTGTAAGGCTGGCTAGCACCCCTGAAAGGGGATTGGTCCCGATGCCCCTGGCTTTCTGTACTTGAGGGGTTTCCCTTTGTTAGAAGCCTGTGTTCTTTGTAACCATGTTAATGAAGCTTAGAGCATATGCTCCTTCTTTCCTCCTAACGTATGTTAAAATGCTTTGTTTGGAAGCTGGCGATGAAATAGTGGACCTGACCTGTGAATCCCTGGAGCCTGTGGTCGTCGACCTGACCCACAACGACTCTGTCGTGGTAAGTGTTGGAGCCGTGGCCCTGTCGCCGGTCACAGTTGTGCCGGAGTAACGTGTGTGGGCTGACAGCGGCCCACGGTGCGCATGTTTCGGGAAAGGCTGCGTCGCCTATGGACGGTAGGCCTGTGTGTCCCTGACCTCTCCACAGCTGACACGACGCCCTTGGGGGCGGCTCCAAGGGGCTCGTCTCTGTCTCTCTCTAGTCCCTGTGGACACTTGACACCAGCTGTGTGACCTTGGGCAAGTTACTTACTGTTCACAGTGTGCATAATTAAAACGGGGACCTGCCATCGTGTCGTGTGTTGTGAGGACTAAGAGACCCTGTAGTCGGCAGAGGGCCTGGCACCTGGTGCTGGTCCAGCGGGATGTGTGTGCAGCACAGGGAAAGCGCTCGAGTCCCAGGAGCAGTGTCCTGCAGGACACAGGCCCCCGGGGTGGTCACCGATGCTGTGGCCGTGCTGTGACTCCCGGGGGAGGAGTCGGGAGTGCTGCTGCTGCCCCTTTGCCGTGGCCCCCGTTACTGACTGGCAGGCAGTGCCGTGCGGCCCTGGTCTGCTCGGAGGACACTTGGAGATGGCAGGTGCACCCGTGTGACGGCTGGGGGTCTGGTCGTCCCACGGCCCGCCTGTGCAGGAAGCCTTGTTCGCACTTTTGGGTTCAGTGTGCGTTTTGTGGGTGGAGGTGATGGCACGTTCCGCAGCATTGGGCAGGCGGGCAGCAGGTACGGTGGAGCTGGTGCTAAGTGTTTTCCCTTGGGGCCCACTGGTCTCGGGGTTATCCTGACACTGAAAAGGATTGTTCCAAGGGGTTTCAGGTCTGGAAAAAGAAAAGAGTGAAGACGGGACTTCCTGACAGGTTCAGAGATTTTAGACTGGTCTTGATTTGAAACCACTGGGCTGTCCTGTCGTGTGTCCATGTCGTCCTGTCCCCATGCCCGCCCCCCCATCCCAAAGGAGAGGCAGCTGCCCTTACCAAGCTGTTAAACTGCGCCAGTGATGAGACGCATGCTTGGGACGTGGGCTCCTAGAGGAGCGGCAGTGTCCCAGGGATAGGCTGGCACTTTGTGACATAGAGTGGTCCCCAGCTGGGCCTGGTCAGTGTGTCCTGACGTCCATATGGGCACATGGCTTTGCGGCCAATCCCAGCGGCTCCCTGGGTGTCTGCACAGGTAGCTGGGTTTGGCACCTGGCTGAAGCCTGCCGCTCCATTGCTGGTTAACAGGTAATGGTGGTGCCGTCTGTCTTCCCCAGGATGCCAGGCCCCGGGGATAGTCAGTGCTCTGCTCGCAAGACCTCGCTCTGTCACGGAGACACTGATTGACTCTGTTGGGTGACACTGATGTCATGATGTCCCCTTCCATGCCTTGATTGTGTTTTTATGACTGCCCTCGCTTCTTGGGTTTCCCTGAGCTCCCTACTTTCATCCTTTCTCCCTAGGCAAAGGGACAGGAAGCTTGGAGTTGGGGCAGCTGTCCTGGGAGGGGGTGGGTGACCCAAGGCTGGCAGGTGGGTAAAGGGGAAGCAGGAGTCCTGGGTTCTGGTCACTTTGGTCAGAGGACTTATCTTACTGTGGCCTCTGCTCCCAGCCATAAAATAACTGTTTGGGATGGAATATCACTCCTTATCCTGTTCCTTTTATTTTTGTTATTTTAATAAATCCAAATGCCAGTTTTTAAATTTACAGGAAAACACCAGAGGCTGAAATTCTCACTCACAGGTTCAGGGCGACCTCTGGCTTCGGGTGCCTGCAGGAGAGCACAAGGTGGATAAATGCACCCGTTCCCAGATTGGGGTGGTCTCACCAGTTCCAGCAGACTCTGGGAACAGGCTGTGTGTACCTTGATCCCTGCCTGGGAGTCGCTGTGTATCTTTAAGCTGAGTCCCTGCAAACCAGGACCACGGATGGCATCAGAAACTTGGCGCAGACTGTGTGTTTTTCCAACTCTCAGAGGAATCCAACGCCCGAGTGGTTAGGAGAAATGAAAAATGCTGCAAGATGCAGCGTCTCTGCTTTGATTTTTCCCCTCAAAATTAACTTTTACTTTTGGCACGGCATACCCAGAAAAGGCTGTCACTGCTGGGCCCCCAGGTGTGTATATCTTTGATTTTTACTTTTCTCCAGAGGTGTGCTAGCTTCCTTTCCCATCAGTGTCGGGGGTTCAGTCTTCCATGGCCTCCCCACCACTTGACTTTGAGCCAGTCTGATGGGTGGTTGCCCTGTAGTACCCCACTGTGGTTTTCCTTTGTTTTCCTCTTGGCACTGAACACCTTTTCATGTTTGTTGGTGGTTCATTTTCCCCTTTTCTGAAGTGCCTGTTGGAATTTTTAAAGATTTTTTACATGGTGTATATACAGCTTTTAAACTAGCTAAAGAAACTGAACTAGAACAAAGTGACCCCTTTGCCTTTTTTAACTGAATTTTTTCCTACTCGTTTTTCCTTTGGGTTATCTGCCTTGTCAAGTTGTAAATACAAGTCTGCCATTAGTTATGTTTTGTACTGCCTGCTCAGACGCTTGCTTTTTCTCTCTTTGGCTTATATGCAGAGGTTTTTCATTTCAGTACAGTTGAATTTATCCGTTTGTAGGAGAAAAACCTCATATTATAAAAATATGTTCTGTGTTCTACAAGTTTTACTCTTTTACCTTTCACAATGAGGTCTACAATCCACATGAATTTTGTGTATGGTTAGAGATGGGATCTTTAACACCTCTCAGTAAAGTTTTATAACGTTTCCTGTGTGGTTTTGCAAGTCTTTTGTTAGAAGATTTATTCCTCGGTACATAGTATTTTAGGATGATACTCAAAATGGTATCTTAAAGTTGTTTGTTTTTATGATTTGCTGATATAATGAAATGCAATTGATTTTATCTATTGATTTTTCTTTTTTAAAATCTAGCTATTCTTAATCTGTGAATCTTTTGGATTTGTATATCCACAAAAGAGATTTCCTTTTTTTCCTTGCCTTCTGCACTGGCTGAAAAAAATTCAGCACTGGATGAATGAAAACGGTGGCAGTCACTGACATTCTTGTCTCATTCGAAATCTGAAAGCATCGTTTCAAAGATTCACTATTAATAAGACCTGTGCTGTCCGGTTTTTGTTTGTTTATACCCTTTATCAGATTGGAGAAATTCCTCTCTATTTCCTGTTGGGCTACAAGTTTCATCAGGAATCAATGTTGAATTTTAACAATTCGATTTAATGATAATTTTCCCCCTTTCATGTGTTGAAGTGGAGAATTACATTGATTTCTAGCACTAAACCAATTAAACTAAACCGATTAAACATTGTGATCGTGACATTATCTTTTTATACCAGGGATGCCAAAAAAAATGTATGCACATGATTTGTATTCATCTGTCATTATTGGTATATAGCGAGTATTGTAATTTTAATACATGTTTTTCCTTTCTTAAAATGTATATACATTTCTTTGGCACCCTCTGTAAATTGCTAGATTCAGTTTGCAAATATTTTATACTATACAATTTTTGCATCTATTTTTATAAGATTGATTGGTCTGTAATTTTTCTTTCATACACATTCCTTATAGGGTTTTGGTATCTTTCCAAAGTGAATAGGGCACCTTTTTTTTCTGTTCTCCAGAAGATTTTGTAAGATTGGAATTATTTCTTGTTTAAGTTTTGGTAGAACTCTACAGTGATAGTACCTAACCCAGAGTTTTAATGAGTTTTGGTGATTATAGCTTTTAGGAATTTGTCGATTTCATCTAAAATTTTCACTTTTGGCATAAATTTGTTCATATTGTCTTATGTTCTGTGGAATCTGTAGTGATGTCTCCTTTTTCATTTCTGATACTGGCTGTTTGTGTTTTCTATCTTTTTAGATTAGTGTTATCAGCTTGTAGATCTTTCAAAGTATCAACTTTTAGCTTTGTGGATTCTTTGTCTTGTAAGTTCATTTTCATTCATCGATTACGTCTTTGAGTTTCTTTTGCTGTTTTTCTAACTTATTAATTTTCATCATTTCTTTTCCAATAAATGCATTTAAGATTATATTTTCTTTAGCTATATCCTGCAAATTGTGTTATTAGTGTTATACATTCAATTTAACATTTATCAAATTGATATTTTTTAAATTCCAAACATAGGGAATTCTATTTTTTGTTGTTGTTGTTATTCTTTACATTGTTGGTCAGAAAATAACATTGTCTGTCAGTTGTTTGCTGTTTGCGGAGACTTACTAGCCACTGGCCTGCACAGGATGGCTGGCTTTCACGAGGTAACCTGCCCCCACAGTTCCTGCCTGGGCTTCAGTTTCTCTGTGAGGCCTTCAGAAGCACTCTTCAATTTTTCAAGAATGTTCTGTTGTTTTTCCTTTTTTGGTCAGGATTATTGTATTCCCTTTGCTTTTGACCTTTTTTGGATACCTCTTTATTTTAAAATACGTATGTCTTATGTTTTGTTGTTTTCAGTGGGAAAATTGATGGAAATGCTAGTCTGCCATTTATTGGAAATCTCTGTTTATGTTTTTCCATCCCTCTTTCTTACCTGGTTTAATAGGCGAGTTAAAATATTCCGGCCACTTTTCATGAGCATTTGCAGTCTGCCAGTCTCTGCTCGGGCTTGAAGTGATGTAGTGATGGAAAGAGACTGGCTCCCCTCTTTAAGCACTGAGTCTTTAATGGGTATATGCTTGGACTGTTGCCCCTTGTTGAATTTGGAAACATTGTTTAACGTCTGTTGGGTTTTCCTGGAGTCTTTGTTTGGTCTGTTTCTGTCGTGCACTAGTGAGTCTCCTGTTAGTGCTGTGCCGTTCACCGCCTGGTGTCTCATTTATGAGACTATTGAAAGGCCCTGCCCGTCTCTGTCTGCGGGTGGTAAAGGGCACGAGGGGCACACAGTGACTGTGAGAGTGAGCGGGCCAGCATAACTGGATGAGAAGAGCTCAGACGTCATACCAGGAACTGGGGAGACAGCTGTCTGCAGAATTGGATGGGATTTCCTACGGGACTGGAGCGTTGACAGCTCGTTCTTCCTGGCACTCCTGGCAGTGCTACAGTGGTAGTGTGTGTGACTGCGTGATGTGTGTGACAACTGGGCCCGAACAGCAGCCTTTGGTGTGCACAGTGGTTGGCGATGGCGGTTTGTTCCAGTGGAACAGTGGGCAACGCTGAGTGGGAAGACTGTCTAAAGCAAGTGGCTCTCGGAGCTCACGGCTGGATGACCTTCTTAGAACTGCCCGGGGTTGGCTGCTCAGAGGACACCAGTGGTTCCCGCTGGTTCCCGCTACTTGGTTCTGTGCCATCGTTCACCCAGGATATGGCTGTGGCACTAGGAGGTACCAAGAACACCCCGCGTTTTGTCCAGTGCTACAAGGACTCGTCCTCCCCGCTGGCCAGGGCTGAGTGTCAGCACTTGCAGGTGTTCTGAGGCTCACCTGTGCTTCAGACGCTCCAAGGGGTCACCTGCCTGGAGTCACTGTGCCCAGGTGCCCAGTGCCTGTTCTTCTCCAGATGTCTCCATGCCCCTCGTGTCTGACCTGAGCTTTTCTGTGGCCGAGAAGGAGAAGCCAGGCCAACGGAGGTGGAGAGCGTGGGTCTGATCTTGGGCCTGCGCACCAGCCCTGCCTCGGCTTCTCACACCCAGGGCTGGTGACTGGCTGTTGTTTTGGTTTGACTCTGTTTCTTTTGAGGCCTGGCTGCCAGAGGAGGGGCTCCAAAGCTTGTGCTGTCCCTGTGTCCCTCTGTTTGCTCCTGCAGTCACCCCCCAGGCAAATGCTGTGCCACCTGCACGCTCCAGCAGCGCACTTGCAGGCACTGGCCGGGACCCTGGACTTGCCGTGGTCCAGCCTCTGGGTGAGGGAGCATCAGTGGTAGGGTGTCTGCCAGCCCGAGCCTTCCTTCCAGCTGGGAGGTGGCACAGGGGCATGGGACCGGCGTGGAGCCAGGCTGGGGCGCCGTTCTTTGCCCTGGGGCCGGAGGCCTCCCCTCAGAGCTGTTCTAAGGCCAAGTCGTCACCAGTGAGGGAGGCTGCTGGCCACGGTGTGCCCATTTACCTGGTAGTTAAGTGCGCAGCCCCGGCCGTGTGCCAGCATATGCAGCCTGGGCAGCATATGTTCCTTCCTGGGGGCTCAGTGTTTGGGTCTGGCCCTGAGCTGGGCACTGGCGGGATGTGTGCTGGGTCCGACTCACAACAACCTGTGGACACCTGGTTTCCACACACTGCCAGGGAGCCAGCGTCGTACTCCTTCCAGGTGTATCTACACCTGGTCTGTGGTCCATCTGGGCTGAGGGAGGTGAGGCGTGCACGCGCTCTGGAAAGCCGGGGTCATCCTGCCACAGCAGAAGGGCCTTCTCTCCTTTTCTAGAACTTCATAGGGACAGCACCTCTGCCATCCCGAGCTTTCCTTCCAGTAACATGGCCCCAAGGAGAGGTCGACAATCCCCCAGTTTCACTTACAGTCAGCCTCCTGCAGGAGCTCCACGTGGGGGGATGTGCTCATCTGCCAAGTGCAGACCTGCATGCTTCTTCCTTTGTGGGAGTCTTGTGTACCCGTGGGGCTTCAGGTTAGAGCCCGGAAGCCACTTCAGCTGTTGGGAGCAGCAGTGGTTCTGATCCAGGGAGGAGCTGCTTCCGGCAGTGAAACGGCGGGAGAAGCAGGTCTCCAGAGTGACTGCAGACACCTCGGCCTTGACCTGCCATGGGTGCGTCTCTGCAGGACAGGGTGGCCCGTGCCCCTGCCCTGGCTGTGAGCCGGCAGCGCTTTCTGGAAGAAGTAGACCGCACACAGCAAGTGGAGGGTGAGGGTGTGAGCTGACTGGCCTGCTTGGAAACTTGTCACAAAACTAGTCTGAATGAGTTGGTAGTAGTATGCTGGGCTTGTCGAGTTCTCGGTAACATTTTCCTGGGCCTGAGATCACAGGGTGGAAATGATGGCAGTCCTTGGTGTGGGCCACTCCCCTTGGTCCCTGCATGGCCTACAGTTTGTTCAGTTAGTTATTTTTAACAATGTATTGAGCACTGTAAACCCTCTCAAGAAGTGGAGTCTGATTCTTGGCGTCAGCGTGGAGCTAGTTGTGGGCCTTGCCTCATTTAGTCCTCACGACAGCACAGGGGGCTGTGGGCACGGTGCCATTTTTAAGAAGAGGAAGCTGGCTCCCGGAGGGTAACTTCCCCAGGTCACATGGCCAGAAGCTCCCAGAACCTCACTGAGCAGCTGTGGGGAGGCGGAGGCAGCTGAGGCTGCCACCATGGGAGGCTGTGCTGACCCCCGGGAGGGAGAGTTTGCATTTGAAACAAGAAATGCTTCGATTTTATCATTTACATGTTCAAAAAATTATGGAATGTTTTGTGTCAAACTGATTGTGTCTTTCTCTCTTTTCTCCTTTTTAAAAGATCGTTGATGGTGAGTGGTTTCTTCTCTTGTTGGGATGGGATGGAGAAGTGACATGGGCACGGGGAGGGTGCTGCAGGCCTCGCCTGACCTGTGGGCACAGAAAGGCCAGGAGGGAAGACACCTGAATGGGGTGGTCATACCTGCCCCCAGCCCTGTGCCGGCTGTGAAAGCGTCCTCCCTGACGCTGGGCTACAGGCCTCTGGGTTTTGAGGAAAGCTGGCACCCAGGTGGTGCGCAGCTGGGCAGGCCAGGCCCCCGGCGTGGCTGGGCGTGGCCTTTCCGAGGTGGGAGGGATGGTGGTGAGGGGGCAGCTGGAGGCCTCTGCCCTGAGCTGGGACTCACGCCTTAGAAAGGAGGCGGCCGACCAGGACCGCCAGGAGGCCGCGCCAGGATCTAGCTGACAGTTGCGTGGTGAGCAGTGACGACGAGGAGCTGTCCAGAGACAGGGATGTGTACGTGACCACTCACACTCCCAGAACCACCAGGGAAGAGGCCGCTACAGGACTAAGGTACCTGTGTGCCCTTCGCCCTGCTGCCCCCGGGCTGGGGCTGCTCCAGCGCCAGGAAGCCTGTGGCCCTGTGGGACGTCCTTGGCCCCTGGAGGGGGATCCTCTTCCCCCACTCCGTTTCACACGGGAGGGCCCGGGTGTTAGGAACACTGGCCCTTCCGTAGGTGTCCTGAGCCCAAGGCCCAAGAAGGGCGTGTTGAAGCATCTGCCCAGCTGCGGGGTGCAGGGGGGGATGGTCCAGAACGGGGCTCCACTGTCCGCTTCGTGACCAGCGTGTGCCAGGCACCTGCAGGCGGGGTGTGAACGCCCCAGGCTGGTGGCACACCCTCCACTTGATGTGAACAGACCCGGTGGCCCCCCAGCCTTGTGCCCCAGGAATGCTTGGGGTGGGGGAGGCAGGGCAACTTGGGTTGTCTGCTGCCTCTCGTTCTTATCTCGTCCTTTTGTGCGTGGCCCACGCTGCACCCCCTGGGGCAGCCGGCCTTGCATTGGCCCCCCGGGGCCTGCACTTAGGCCGGGACTGACCTGGTGCACTGTGATTCTAGGCCCTCGGGGACTGTCAGCTGTCCCATCTGCATGGACGGGTACTCGGAGGTAAGTAAGCGCCATGTGGCTTCCCGACTGTCTTGGTGGCAGGACGAGATGAGAGGCCTCTTCCCTAGGTGACACGTCACCCCTCCAAGGTCACGCCTGGGCTGGCATGTGGCTTGTCACACAGCTGCGTGTGAAGGGAGGAAGTGCCAACTCCTCAGGCCCTGCAGCTCCCGTCAGGCCCCTGAACCCTCGGCACTGCCCTCCCGTGTGCCCACACAGCAGCCGGGTTCTGGTGCCCAGGGGCCCTCAGCTGCCGCTGCCGCTGCCGCTGCCGGGAGCCTGGCTCCTGCATGTGCTGTTGGCAGAGGGACCCCACCGGTGTGCACAGGTGTCCTTTGTTCTTCCGCCACCTCCCTGCCCTCCTGGGGCAGCCTGGCCCTCTGCCCCTCCCTTTCCTGTCACCTCGGTGGGCGGGGCCTGGTGGTGGGACTGGGAGCTGCTGCTGGGAAGGGAGCCAGGTCGCCCGTGAATTCACGCTGGTCCTTGTTGTGTCTTCCAGATCGTGCAGAATGGACGTCTCATTGTTTCTACAGAGTGTGGCCACGTCTTCTGCAGCCAGTGCCTCCGCGATTCCCTCAAAAACGCGAACACCTGCCCGACCTGCAGGAAAAAGATCACCCACAAACGCTACCACCCCATTTATATATGAAGTGCTGAGGGCCACTCGGGAGGAGGGCACACGGGGTGGCCCTCTGAGGCCTCGGCCCCATTTCCCGAGCTCAGAAACACTTGTTTCAAAGCCAACGTCTGACACGTAAACTGCTCTTTTGTTTCCACCCCCTGGCATCCTTGCGTGACCTCTGGTTGGACGCTGTGGAGCCGAGCCAGGGCCCTGCCAGGCCGGGGTCTGTGTCTTCGCACTGTTGGGTGGCCCAGTCCCAGGCCGGGAGCGCAAGTCGGACACATTGGGACTGAGAATCACAGTTCCAACCTCTTCCTAGAATCTGCACGATTGCCAAGAAGTTTGCCCCGGCGTCCTACTGGCAGTGTCCTTGCCGAGGGGCCTGGTCAGAGCGCGAGCAGGTCCGCCCAGCTCTCCCAGGCGTGCTACCTCGTCCCAGGCGTCTGCCCGCCAGTGACCAAGCCTGACACGGTCCATCAGCCTGAGGACCCCCACATGTGAGTGGCCCTGGAAGGACCAACCACTGGACTTTTTTCTTCCCTTAGAGTCAGAGGTGACCGTGACTCCGCCGACACCTTCGCGGTGACGCACAGGGATCTCTGCAGGGCAGTCCCCATTTCTAAGGAGGACATGTGCAATAAAGCCATTCTCGGCCTCCTTTCAGCAGCCCAGCAGTTGTAGCTGTCCGTCCTCTGGAGCAGTGCCTGTCCCGGCCACCACCTGTTCTCAGGACTCATCCGGCACCAGCCACCCAGGGTCCATGGGGCAGGCATGTGGCCGGTTCCTTCTGATAAAAATGCGCCCTGTGTGCCACATGCCCTCTGTCCTCAGTCCCGCTGCCTAATAGCCCCTCAGCGAAGACTCTGGAAGGAGGCGGCAGTATTTGTGGCCTTATCAGCCGCCATGTCCACGCTGCTGCCCGAGTCCCAGCTGCCCCATGTCGCGAAGAGCTCGGCCCCCGCAACTGGCTGGCATGCTGGCCTTCCCGCCCACCCCCCCAGCTGACACTCATTTCGGAAGCTGCTCTCTGGCTGTTGGGCTTTTGACTCCTAGGTTCTGGTGGCCTCTCCTTGCCAAGGAACCCAGATACCGCCTTAGGTGTGACAGCCTCGGGTCCTCGGAGGTGCCAGCGTGGCCGAGCTGCCCCTCACAGCACAGGGCTTGGGGTGATGTGGGGACAGGCCTGCGGTGCAGCCCGCCTGCACCTCTGACTCCTCACAGGGCTCCAAGTCAAACCAGCAGCCTTTGCGCGAAACATCTTCTCGGCGGGATGGGGCCGCGTCTGGCTTTGCAGCAATAACTGGCCTTCAGATTTCCTTCTGAAGGAGCAGGGACTCGGCACAGATCACTTTAAACGCGGCTGAAGGAGTGTCCCTCCTCTGTTTCATTCTGCATCCTGGCTCACGTCCAGTTAGAGTGAAGGTCATTTGGTACTTGGAGCGGAGGGGGGCGGGACAGCGGCCGCCACTGAGCGACGTGTGTGGTGTCCGCCCTCCCACTGCTCCTTGCCGCTTTGTCCCTTCTGCGTTTCATGGAGCGCTCTTTTGTTACGTTCTGATATTACCCGACTTCAGGAGCCAAGATGACCATGCGGTCAGAATCTCTTATGTTTTATGCCTAAGGACAAATGGCTGATCATGAAAGTTGTATTTCTTCATACTAAATTGGGTAAAATGTTTAGTTTTAACTGTTCAGAAACTAAAATCAGAAGAGGTTAGTATGAAAAAACCCTCCCCCTCAATGTACATAGTCCATCCAAATCTTTGTCACATTTAAACTGTGTCCATGGAGTCAGTCTGTTTTGGATCCTCTTCTAGTGTTACAGATGGAAATAAAACCAGTAATTTGAACCAAGTATCTTTCTTGTGCATTCCTTCACTCTTTGGGATCGATCCCGTCTTTGGTGATTCCCTCTGCCACACCTACGTGGTGTTTTGCACGTAGGGGTACTTGTCGGGCTGCCCACCCGGGAGCCAGCGGCTGGGCTCGAGGCCTTTGTTGGGCGTTCTGTGCAGCAGGGCCACAGGTGCAGCCCCAGCAACCCTAACGGAGCCGGCTTACCCTCAGCCCTAAGGAGTGAGTTGGCTGTGGGGCATGGCCACCCAGATACAGCGTTTGCCCTCTGCGTTGGCATGAGGACCAGGAGTGTGTGGTGTGCCATGGAGGCCAAAGATAGGATGGGCCGGGGGTTGCCAGGGCCAGCGATGGCAAGCTCACCTCCCCTCTGCCCTCTCCAGGGCTGTTGAGCGCAGCCCGGAGAGGAGGCTAGTGGGCGGGTGCCTGGGGCGCAGGCGAGTGACAGCTGACCTTCAGAGGCTGGCCTGTCAGGTCAGAGACGACGAAGGAAAAGGCTCACTGCCCTACTCCAGCACCGCACTCGGCTCTGGCGGGTATTGAGACACAGGCTACAGTTCTGCCTTCCTGGGTTGTGCATTCACGAAGGGACACGGTCCCCCGGGCCAGGGGAAAATCAAACCTGGCAGAGGTGAGGTACAGAAGTCTAAAAGAGCAGAAAGGGGCGCTGAGCTGCACTCAAGTTCCAAAGAGTTCTCTAGGGAAAGGAAAGGAAAGGGCCTGGCCCAGGCCCTGTGGTGTGCTGGGACTGTCCCGGTGCATAGGAGGTCCTGCAGACACTTCCTGGGTGGTCCCCAGGGCTCAGTGTCCTTAACCCTCATGGCGAAGCCAGGAGCCTGGTGAGGCCTTTGTCCTAGGGAAGCCCGGGAGGGGAGGAGAGCCTGTGAGAGGCCAGGAGCTCGTGCCCACAGGCTGGCACTGACCAAGGGGGCCTCCAAGGCTGGCAAGGACCAGGGTGGTTTCTAGGTTTCTAATTTTTTTCATTGACAATAACTTGTGTCTGTCTTAACTAGTTTTCTTTTGAAAAAAATGTAATTGGTTTTTACATGTTAATTGTATACCCAGGATCCTTGCCAAAGCTGCATTCCAAGAAGAGGCTAGATTCTGTTGCCTTCTCTTTGATCACCTGCAGTAAACTGTTCTTCCTTCTAATTCTGGAACCTTTTTCTTCTTGAACGTGCTGATGCCCCCAGTCAGTACATTATTTCACAACATGGTGTTGGTGGACATCTGTGTTTCAGTGTTTTCACCAAGAAAGTGTTTGCTGTAGGTTCTTGTAAGATAAATGTCAGGCTAGGGAAGGAAGTTCCTTTTCCAACCAGGGAGCAGGAGTTCACCTTTTATTTCTGCTTCGTTACAAACGTTTGACCTTATCAGTTCTTTTCCTACTTCTGAGACGTCATAGGATTTGTCCACTTTGAGCCGTTAATTTAGTGTGTCACGTTATTTTCTGTGTACGTCAGCCTTGCATTTCTTGGGTAAATCCAACTTGTTCGTGATATTTCGTCTGTCTATATATTGCTTTGCTTTGCTAGTGTTTGGCTTAGGGTTTTTAGAAATCTGGGATTGAGTTATATTGTCCTATCACTTTCTTAACACTGCGTCAGATTTGGGTTTCACTGTAAGGCTAGTTCTCTATAAGGAGACTATGAAATATTCTCTCCATACCCTGGACTCGATTTATTTGTTCCTTGAATGTTAGTAGAACTCAGCAATAAAACCTCTGAGCTGCTGTTCTCATTAAGGAAAGATTTTTAATACTGATTCAATTTTTAAAAAATGTTTGAGAGGGGTCTGGTTAGCTCAGTTGGTTAGAGCGCGGTGCTCATAACACCAAGGTCACCAGTTCGATTCCCCCATTGGCCAGTGAGCTGCGCCCTCCACAACTAGATTGAAAACTATGACTTGACTTGGAGCTGATGGGTCCTGAAAAAACACATTGTTCCGCAATAAAATAAAAAAAACAAAACAAAACAAAATACTATTCACATTTTGTAAAATCAGTTTTGTTAAGTTACAAGGAATTTATACATTTCATCTCCTTACAAGTTTTTGGCATGAAGTGTTTCATTAAAATATAGTTAATCTCTGCAGCATATTTTTATCATTAATGTCAACTTATGCCTTCCCTTTTCCATCAGTTTTATTAGAGATTTGTGGATTTCACATTCTGTGTATGTTCATTCCAGTATCCAAACTCCGTGGTCCAGTGCTGAATTCGTGTCGCTACTGGCTCGCACGAATGATGATTTTTCTTGTCTGTGTTTTGTGAACTTTTTTCTCCCTTGCTTTGAGCCCATGTGACTTGGTAGCCTCTGAAACTTCTTTGAGACCTGGATGAAGGTCGGTTCATCCAGAAAGCATTTCCATTTGCTTTTATGATGTGTTTAAGGTTGTTACTAGCTCAAGGCCACTATATTGATTTATCTTTTATGCTATGAAGTATAGCACACACCAGAAACACACATCACTGAATTACCGCAAATGTACACCTCAGTTAATTACCACCAAGCAAATGCCCATGAAATAACCAACTGCAACAATAAATAACACTGCCAGCACCTTGGGAGCTTTGTCCTCCCTCCTAGTTAGTAAACTCTGCCTTCTTCCCCAAGGTAATCGCTATGCTGACTTTAACAGAAATTACTTCTTTGACTATACGTATAGTTTAATTAGCAGAACATAGCCTCAATGACAATATTTAGTTTTGCCTCTTCTTTGAAGCTTAAATAGATAGAATCATTTAATATGTGTTTTTGGAGGGGGTGGCTTCTTTTGCTCAATTGTTTGAGATTCATTCCTGTTCTGTAGTTTGTTCATTGTTCTTGCTGTATAGTGTTTCGTTAGGTGAATATGCTCCCGGACGGTTTAGCCAGTCATTTAAGTGTTTGGCTTTCAGTCGTTGAAGTGTTTGGCTTCCAGTCATTTAAGTGTTTGGCTGTTAACAGCTCAGAGTGAACCTTGTGTCTGTCTCTTTTGATACAGTTTTGCTCACATAGCTGTTGGGCATATACTGCAGTGTGAAATTACTGGGTCTTACAGTATGAATATTCAGGAAAACTCAAAAATATGTGGACATTAACACACTTTTAAACAACCAGTGGGTCAAAGAAGAAATCACAAAGGAAACTAGAAAATACCTTGAGAAGAGTGAAAATGAGAACGCAAATACCATAACATAATGAGACAGTGCTTGAGGGACATTTATAGTTATAAACATCTACATTAAAACAAGGTCATATCAGAGCAGTGATAAATGAAATTGAGACTTAAAAATGAGAAAATCAAGTTTAAGTTTCTTTGAGAAGAACAAAATTGACCTTTAGCTAAACTAAGGACAAAAGAGAAGTCAAATTACTAAAACCAACAAAAGAGAGGACATTACTGAACTTTCCAGAAATAAGGTGGATTATAAAGGACTATGAATTCCTGTATGCCAATCAATTGGATAATCTAGAGGAAATGGACACGTTCTTAGAAACACTACCAAACTGATTCCAGAACAAATAAAAAATGAGTAGACCTGTAAGAAGTGATATTCACATAGTATTCAAAACCCCAACAAAGGAAAGCCCAGGACCAGATGGCTTCACTAGTAAATTCTGTCAAACTTGTAGAAAAAAATTAACACTAATATTTTCCAAATTCTTCCAAAAATTTTAAGACAAGGGAGCACTTCTAACTCATTCTATGAGGTCAGTATTATCCTGATACTGAAGTCACACAGACACTACTGGAAAAGAAAAATGCACAGTAGTATCTCTTATGAATGTAGATGCAAAAATACTCAAAGTGCTAGCACACTGAATTCAGCAGCATATTAAAAGGAGTACATACCACGACCAAGAGTGTTTTCTCCCAGGAATGCAAGGATGGCTCAACCTATGAAAATCAATGCAATACAGCACATGAATGGAATGTAGAGGGAAGAAGGACACGTGATCATTGCGACGGATGCAGAAAAAGCATTTGACAAAATCCAACACCCTTTCATGATAAAAATATTTAACAAACCAAGAATAGAAAGTGCCTCGATGTAATAAAGGCCATATATGGAAAGCCCATAGCTAACATGCTCAATGGTGAAAGAATGAAACCTTTTCCCCTAATATCAGGAACAAGACAAGGGTGCCCAGTTGCATCACTTCTATTCCACACAGCATTGGAAGTCCTAACCAGAGTAATGAGGCAAGAAAGAAATAAGGGGCATCCAAATAGTAAATGAAAAAGGAAAAGTATCTGTTTGCAGATGGCATGGTCTTATAATGTAAAAGCCCTAAAGAATCCACACTGCACACAACTGTTAGAACTTAGGAGTTTATCAAAGTTGCAGGATACAAATTCACAAATCAGTTGTATTTCTATACACTGCCAACAATCTGAAAAGGAAATTAAGAAAATTCTATTTTCAGTAGCATCAAAAATAATACACTTAGGAATAAATTTAACCATGTAGGTGTAACGTGTACACCAAAACATGATTTAAAGAAATATCACTTCAAAACATTGCTGAAAGAAATCTAAATAAAAACATCCCGTGCTCGTGGGTTGGAAGACGTAACATTGATAACATGGCAATATAGAGAATAATTGCAACCCCTACCAAATCCCAATGACAATGTTTTCGAAAATGGAAAACCCAATCCTAAAATTCATGGAATTTCAAGCAACCCAGGATAGCTAAAACAACCTTGAAAAAGAAGAACAAAGTTGGAAGACTCACTTACCAATTTGAAAACGTTTTCTAAGACTAAAAGAATCAAGGACAGACATACAGACCAGTGGAATAAGAGAGCCTAGAAAAATACCTTTAACCTCTAGGGTCAGATGATTTTCAACAAAGGTTTCCAGACCAGTGGAGAAAGACAGATCTCTCCAACAAATGGTGCTTGAAAAATTGTGGACATTCATATGCATAAGGATGACGATGGGTCTTCAAACCATATGCAAAAATTAATGCAAAATGGATCAAAGACTTAGATATAAAAGTTAAAACTATAAAATTCTTAGGAGAAAACAGAGGCAAATGTTCATGACCTTGGCTATGGCAATGATTTTTTTTTTTTTTAAAGATTTTATTGGGGAAGGGGAACAGGACTTTATTTGGGAACAATGTGTACTTCCAGGGCTTTTTCCAAGTCAAGTTGTCCTTTCAATCATAGTTGTGGAGCGCAACCGTATGGTTGAGAGGACGCACTCCAACCAACTGAGCCATCCGGGAGGCATGTCAGCTCAAGGTGCCGTGTTCAATCTTAGTTGCAGGGGGCAGAGCCCACCATCCCTTGCGGGACTCGAGGAGTTGAACTGACAACCTTGTGTTTGAGAGCCCACTGGCCCATGTGGGAATCGAACCGGCAGCCTTCGGAGTTAGGAACACGGAGCGCCAACCGCCTGAGCCACCGGGCTGGCCTGGCAATGATTTTTAAATATGACACCATAAACAGGCAACAAAAGGAAAAATACTTAAATTCAACTTCATTAAAATTGAAAACTTGCGTGTCAAGAGAGCCCACAGAATATGAGGAAATATTTGCATGTCATTTATTTAATAAGAGGCTAATAACCACAATATATAAAGTGTTCCTACAGTTCAACAAGAACAAAAGAAAATCAACCCAATTTAAAAATTGCCAAAGGACTGAAATAGATATTCCTTCAAAGAAGATATACAAGTGGTCAACAAGCACATTGAAGGACTCAGCATCATGGGTCATGAGTGATGTGTAAATCAAAGCTACAGAGCTAGCACTTCACATCCATTAGAATGGCCATTAGCAAAAACAGAAAATGAGTGTTGACAAAGAAGCACAGAAAATGGAACCATTGTGCATTGCTACTAGAAATATAAAATAGTGATGATGGGGCGGCCGGATGGCTCGGTTAGAGCGCGAGCTCTCAACAACAAGGTTGCGGGTTCAATTCCCACATGGGATGGTGGGCTGCACCCCCTGCAACTAAAGATTGAAAATGGCAACTGGACTAGGAGCTGAGCTGCGCCCTCCACAGCTAGACTGAAGGACAACAGCTTGGAGCTGATGGGCCCTGGAGAAACACACTGTTCCCCAATATTCCCCAATAAAAATTTTTTTTAAATGATGTTGCTGTGGAAATCAGTATGGAAGTTCCTCAAAAAGTTAAATATAGAATTACCATATGACGGAGCAATTTCACTCCTACATAGATACCCCAAAATATTGAAAGCAGAGGCCCAAACAGATACTTACATACCACTGTTCACAGCAACATTTATTCACAGTAGCCAAAAGGTGGAAACCCAAATGTCCATCAAAAGATGAATAGATAAACAAAATGTGGTGTGTAGTATATACAGTGGAATATAATTCAGCCTTAAAACAATGAAATTCTGATAACATACAACATGAATGAACCTTGATAACATTCTGCTCAGTGAAAGAAGCCAGACACAAAAGGACAAACACTGTGATTCCACTTCTATGAAGTCCCTGGAGGAGTCGAGATTCAGAGACAGTAGAACAGAGGTTCGCAGGAGCTGGGGGTAGGGGGGAAAGTGGTAGTAGTGGTTATTGGTTATTGGACACAGAGTTTTTGTTTGCAATGATGAAATGTTCTGGAAACAGTGATGATGGTGGTACAACATGGTGGAATTAGCTAATACCACTTAACTGTACACTTGAAAAAGATTAAAATGGTAAATTCTGTATTATATTTTACCACAATTTTTAAATGAAAAAGAAAGATGATAGCATAAGATGTTATCATTCATACATCTATATGATATATAAAATTTCACATATATACACAAATTCAATATATATATATGGTCTTTATTCCTTTCTTTCCATCTGGAATAATTTTTCTTCTGCCCAAAGAACTTTCCTTAGTATTTCTTTTAGTGATTCCTGCTGGCAATAAATTCTCGCTATTGTCGTTAATGTGAAAGTGTCATTATTTTACCTTTTTTCTTGTAAGTTACTCTTGGAAGATGCTGAATCCAGAGAGGCTGGAAGGATAACACAGAGGAGCCTGAAGACTTAGTAGGAAAAAAAAGTATACCTGTAAGATCAACAATTGTTAATTATTTAATAATTTATATTGATCACATGTTTAAATCATGATGTTTTGACCATATTGTATTACATAAAACATTAAGATTTTAAAATATAAGTTGCCAGTTTGTTTTTTCAATTACTCTGTCACTCCATTATTTTTCAGCTTCATTTCTGTTACAGTCAGCTGTCCATTTCTTGAAGCTAATGTGAATATTTTCTCTGGCTGATTTTTTTTTTGTCTTTGTTTACAACAGTTTCATAATGCTGTGCTTAGGTGTGGTTTTGCTTGGCATTTATCCCATTTGGAGTTCACAGAGATTCCCGAAACTGTGGGTGGGTATCTTCATCAATTTTGGAGAATTCTGTGGCATTCTCTCTTCTTTCCTTTTGGGACTGCAGTTACACGTATGTTGGACTGTCAGGTGTGTCTCATACGTCTTATTCTCTTTTCTGCTTTATCATTTTTTTTCTCCATGCTAGTTACGATGTTTTATGTTGACTTATCTTCCAGTTAATTAATCTTCTCTTGTGCTGTGTCTAATCTACTTTTAATCTATTGAATTATCAATTTTAGTTATTTTTTAGTTCTAGTTAATTTTCTTACAAAGCTCAATTCTCAGGTTATATTCTCCATTCTTTCATCTATATTTTACTCCTTTTCCTTTATTTTCTTGAACATGTTAGTTGTAGTTATTGTACAGTTTTGCCTGCTAACTCCAACATGTGACTCACCCATGGGTTTGTTTTTGTTGTCTTTTGTCCTTTTATTTTCAGTCAATTGACCGTGTGTCTTGACATGCCTAGAAAATTTTAATTGGCAGCTGAATTTGTGCGTAAAAAATTGGAGAGGCTACAGATATCTTCTTCTGCAAGGTAAGACAAAACAAATCACTTCCCTCTGATCACACATGAAGCTGTGTTGCAGGTTGGTGAGGTTCCGTCCACTACTGGTCACATCCCACTGTGAGAATCCTTTTACGGGATTCCCACCGGGCAGCAGACGCCCTCTCCCTGGTTAGTCCTCATCTATAATCCTCATCTTCTCAGCCTGACGATATGCCAAAGCCTCTACTCTGCTTTTCAGGGTTTTTCTCATGTGTTTCTTAGTTTCCTGACTACAGAATGTGAGAATTTGGTAATGTCGAGGGAAAAACTGTGTCCAGCTCAGTGATTTATTCATCCCATCTCACTGGGGTTGTAGCCCCAAGTCTCCAATTTTTTCTCTCCAGCCCCAAAAGCCTCCCCAGTAGGGGTCTGAGAACTGGAAAACAGTGCAAACTGGACCCTCTAGTTCTGTTTTAAGTAGCTGTCCAATTTCTTAAATGTATGTTCGTGTTTCATATATATAGGTCTAGTTAATCAGTTATCAAGAGTACACCCTGACTATAGGTTGTTCCCGTGTCAGTGACTGTCAGATGTGCTCTATCCTATCCTCCATCTATCCATCTTATCTCAGGTTCAGGTATCAAGTATCTTCAAATGTCACACATTCATTTTTTCCTCACAGTCTTCCATCTTCCTGTTCCAATTTGGGCTGGTTCTTAAGTTGTTCTTTTTTAAATTAAAAAAATCAGATGTAACTCCTATTAGGATGTCGTCCCACCTCCTCTACTGAACTGCTTTGTTTTCTTGCATCTTTTTTATGCCTGTCTTCTTGTTCTACTTTCTGGATAATTTCCTTAACTTTATCTTGCAACTCTTCTATTGGATTTCTTTTACAATTTTCACTATATTTTGAATTTCCAAGCCGTTCTCCATCACTCTCAAGGATGGGTGACCTTGGAGGTCACATCTCAGTTATAAGGTGGAGAGAGATTTAGCAACCTCAGGAGATATGTGGGAAATGGACCAACTAGTACTTGCCAGTTCATTTGTGATTATGTTAAGAGTCTGTTTACTTGAAAAATACAGTTTGAATATCCAAGTGTTTTTTGTCTCCACATATAATAACAGTTTGGCTGGCTATACAATTCTACATTGTAACAATTTCTTTTCAGAATTCTGAAGGCCTGGCTCCACTATTTAGCATCCAATGTTAAGACATTTTAGTAAGATTCTTTTTCCTGCCTTTTGTTTTTTGTTTTAAGTGTGACTTCTTTTCTACCTCAGTATTTTAGGCTGTTTTGTTTATCTGGTTTTCTACAAGTAATCATTGTCCTTGGTGGATTCAGTCTGGGCACTCAAGCCCTTATTATTTTTGGTAAATTGCATTCTTTCCTTTGAAAGTTACTTCCCTCCATTTTTCCCCCCTAAACTTTTCCTGGAAAGTTGTTGGACCTCCTGGATTGAACTTCGAGGTCTAATTTCTCTATTTTCTGTGTCTTTTTGTTCTATTTTCTGGATAATTTCCTCAACTTTTTTTGCAACACTTCTATTGAATTTCTTTTACAATTTTGGCTATATTTTTGATTTCCAACACTCCTTTCTTAAATAACTTTGAGGCTATTAGCAGTGTTTAGAAATTTGTTTCCAGTTCCTTCCATTAACAGTTTGTCTGCTCCCCTGAACACATATGTTTTGTTTTTGCGCTGGATCCATTTCTTAAATGACTGGTGATCCTTGACTGTCTCTTAATGTTTACAAGTGACATGTTTAAAAGCTGATTAGAAGCTCCACATAGGCAGTTTATTGACCTGCAGGCACCGATTTTGGGTGAGTGTCAACAACTGCCTACTTCTTTAGGGTCCCCTAATGTTAATATGTCCATATCCGTTCTCATATTGTATGGTGTCCGCATAGAATTCCCTGTGACCTACTTTGGGGGAGAGGGAATCCTGCTGCTGTGGTTCTGCTTGGGGCAAGGAAATGACCTGAGCAGGGGCGTCCAGCTGTTCTTCCTGCAGACTTAATAAAGCCAGAAATTAGAAAAGGCTTCCTAGGTAACGAACGATTCGTTGTTACATAATCCTCACTGGTTATGAATCATGAGATAATTGTCTATAATTTTTCTTACAAAATTGTCTTGTGTTACTAGTACATAGTCACATCTTGGTTAATAATATTTACACGAAAGTACTACAACTTCACTTTTACAAAAATATCCAACATATGCTACCTTTTCCTGCAAGTTAGTTCCAAGAGGCTTCCAGGATCAGGAGGGTGCTCTGAGTGCCCATTTCCATGCTGCATCCCTCTCCAAGCTCCTGCAGGCTGAGCTGCTCTTTCTCCTAAGAGGACACGAGACCCTTTTTGGCCCTTATGTCCTGCATTCTCCCTTGTCATGGTTAATTTTACATGTCAAGCTGACTGGGTCATAGTTGCCTGGACATTTGGTCACACATTATCTTGGATGTGTCTGTGAGGGTGAGACTAACATTTGGATGACACTAACATTTGGATGGGCTGAGTAAAGCAGATTGCCCTCCTCTGTGGGTGAGCCTCATCCAATCAGTTGAAGGCCTGCAGAGAACAAAAGGGCCTGAATAGAAAAGACGGAATTCCTGCTGCCTGACTGCCTCAGAACTGGAGCTGGATCATTGTTTTTATTTCCCACCTTTGGACTCAAACTGAAACATCAGATCTTTCAGGGGCTCGCGCCTGCTGGCTTTTTGACAGGAACCACACCATTAGCTCTCCTGGGTCCAGCTTGCCAACAGCAGATGTCGGGATTTGTCAGTTTCCATCACTGTGTGAGCTACTTCCTTGTAATAACTCAGTTTCAGTGTCAATCGCTTTCTCTCCATATACATATACAGAGGGTGCCAAAAAAAAGTGTACACATTTTAAGGAAAACTGTATTCATTGCAATACTCAATATATACCCACAATAAAAGATGAATACAAGTCATGTTTGACTTCTGTAATTACAAGAGGTGCTCAAAGTGGTTACCATCAGCGTCCAGACACTTCTGATGACTGCAAACTACTGCTTGAGCAACGTTGACCAAGGTGGCCACTTGTATCCGTTTTTTTGCCACCCCCAGTATATATATCTGTATCCTATTGGTTCTGTTTCTTTGGATAACACTCAAGGGAGTTCAAATTGATTCTTAGGGGAGAAACAAATCTTAGATATTACAGTGGTGTGTGGCCCTCCAAAGTTCAACGGTACCAGACAAAATCTTGTTCTGAGTATTTGTTTTCCACCTTTATTTCTTGTTAATTTTTTCTTAGGGGTCGCTAATGAAAAACAAAGGTAGAGAAGCACTGCTTTATGCCTTTGCTTCACTTCGGTCTCCCAGGAGCACCTTTTCCGCCCCCTACGAGACTGTCACGACTGTCCTGGCCTCCAGTCTTACTCCCTGACATCCATTCTTGACACAATAGCCAGAGTTCTATAAAAAAAAATATACATCCTACCATGACGCTCCCTGCTCAAAACCCTGAATGGGTCCCAGCTACATTTAGAATAAACACCACCTTATGGAGACGTGTAGCTTCTGCCACTTGCACGTGCTCTAGCCACAGTGGTTTGACGGGTTCCTGGGACATGCTGAGCTTTCCCTGGCTCCAAGTCTGGCCTTGCTGAAAGTCCTTTGTGTGAGAGTCCTTTGAGCTCTGGCTCAGCTCACCTCCTCAGAGAGGCTTCCCTGTCCCAGCCCCCAGAGGAAGTCTCGATTGTATCACCCTGTGCTCTCCCGGAACTCCAAAGTCACCCCATTCTGGGGACTGCGTCTGACTATTTGGGTGACTTTCGGCCAATCCCTTAACATATATGAACTTCAGTTTCTCCCCCCTAATATAGGGCTAATGGTGCCTATCTCGAGAGTGAGGTCATGTGGGTGAGGAGAGATGATACAGCAGCAGGCAGAGTGGCTGGTGCATAACAGCTTGACAAATGGTCTTATGCATTCGCCCGGCAAATATTGGATTGGTGTATGCCCAGCTCCTGGTTCAGAGGTGCATGAGGAGTCACTCCCAGGCTTTCTCCTCATCCCCTGAGACTTCTCTGGGGATGATGGTGAACCCCCAGAATCCCCATCCAGTGCCAACATGCTATGACAAGGGGTAGCACCGGGGCCATGGGAGAAGGAAGCGTTTGACCCAGCCCGTGTGGGGTGGGAGACAGCCCAAGACATTGTCCACCCAGCGGTGTGCTAAGGGAGAAGTACCAGGCAAATGGCCCCACCCACTGGCTGAAATTCCACCTTAAGGGCAGGGCCATCCAAAACACTTCCTGAGAGGTGAGGGGCCTTTATTCTGCAGACCAGGAGTCTGCAGGGCTTTTTGCAGAGGGTTGATTGGATCATGTTAGCTGTTCTGGTTGTGGCATGAATAATGGGTCAGAGGATTAGGAGGCCACGGTTGCAGCTGGGGCAAGCGTGACAGCTAGGCCACAAGACGAGGGCAGGTCCAGAGCTAACGGCTGTGAGAACCAGGAAAGGGTGTAAATGGAAGCCCTCATACCATCCCAGTGCCAAGCTCCACGGCACCACGGTCTGTGACTACCCATGGAACCCAAGAGGGGAAAACGTCCTTTTGTGTGTCGGTATTTGCGATAAGTGGGGCCCTCTAGGGCTCAGGGCCAGAGCAAGGGGTCCCCTCTTGTCTGGGTCTAAGGGCAGAACTGTACCTGGGGCTTGCGGAAGGTGGGCAAGGCGCCCCAGCAAGGAGGGTCCCGGCGGAGAGCGCTGGAAGACCGCGAGGGTCTGACCGGGTTCGTGGCGTGTGAGGTGGGTGAATGAGAGGCCCGAGAAACGGTCCCGGGGCCTTGCAGGGTCGCCAGGCACCCAAAGCACAGGATTACTGCGGAGGGGGGTGCAGGCAGGGGCGAGCTCGAGAAGGTTGCCTCTCCGCCAGGGGTTCTAAACTAACGGCCGGTCTGCGCGCAGGGCTCCTGGGCGAAGGCAGCCAGGCGCTGCTTCCCGCGGTCCGCTGTCCACGGCGGCGGGGGACTCTCGGGTAGCAGCTCCGAGCTCAGCCATGATTTCAAGGCGCTCTACGGAACCCCACCCAAGTCCGCGAAGAGGGTCATTCTAGTCCCCATTGAGTCACCTGGACTCGGGCTAGGGGCCCGGCCCAAGGTCACTGGGCCATTCCGGACCGGGGAGGGTCGGGGCTGCCGGCCTGGTGCATCGCGGGGGCCCGGCCGGCCTGCGGGCACCGGTCTGCGGGACGCGGGGGCGTCTGGGTGCCTGTCAGAGAGGCGGAACTCCTCTCCTCTAGCCGGGTAGTTCTCCCACTGCTGGGGACGCGGCCGCACGCCGGCCCGGCCCCTCCGCCCTACTACAATTCCCAGAAGGCCGCGCGGCGTGGGCGGTGCCGGGCGGTGCGGAGCGCGGCGGTGACGTCACCTTCGCATCCAACTCCCCAGCTCCGGCCCCTCGCGGCGTCGAGGCTCTCGGCCGCGCACAGCCTGACGGGAATCAGGGTTCCCCCGCCGGGCGCCCCCAGCGGCGGCGCGGGTACAGGGACTCCAACTCCCGGCGTGCCTTGCGCGCCGGCGCACGTTAACGGCGGGAGGGGGAGGGCGAGGCAGAGGAGGAGCGGCGCTTGGGAGGGCGGAGTGAGGCGGGAGGGGGAGGGCGCCCACACCCCTCCCCCTCCCCGCCGCTCTTTCCCCCTCCCCCGACGTAAACTGGGATCCCTTTCCCCTTGTGTCCGCCATATTGGACTCTAACTCTGGTCAGCGGCGGCGCCGGGCCCGGTGGAATCGCCGTTCCTCCCGCCCAGCGGCCTCTCGGCAACACCCGCCCGCCCGGCCGTCCCCGCCCGCCCGGAGGCGACCCCGCGCAGCGCCCCCCGCCCTCGACCGGCCGGAGCGCCCGCTGCCGCTTCAGCCTCCCCGCCCTCCCCGCCCTCCGTCGCCGCCCGCGCCCCGCGCCCGCTGCGCGCCCTCCCCACCCGCCGCCCGCCATGAGCCCGGCCGACGCCAAGCGCGGGGCCAAGCGCAGGAAGAACAAGCGGGGCGGCGGCGGCGGCTCGGGCGGGGGCCACGGCGGCGCGAGCGGCGGCAAGGCCAGCCCGGCGGCGGCGCTGCGCGGCTCCCAGGCCGCGGGCCTGGCGGCCCCGGGCGGCGCGGCGGCGGCCAACGGGCCCCTCGGCGCGGGCGCGGGCGGCGCCGCCCCCGGAGGCTTCTTCGAGGTGAGCGGCGGGGGCGGGCGCGGGCGCGGGGGCGGGCGGGGCGGGGGCCGCGGGCGCGGGGCCGGGGCCGGGGCCGCGCGGGTAACGGGAGGCTCGTGACAGCCTGTCCGCGGGCGCGGCGGGCGGTGCGAGGCGCCGCGCACCGGGCACCTCCCGGCCGAGGCGGCGCCGCTCTGCCCACCTGCGCGCCGCTGTCACGGCCCCGGGGGTGCTGCCATCTCGCCGCGCGCGGCTCGTCCTTGAAGTCAGTCGCGTGCGGCTCCAGGATAATGAGAGTCAGGTGACAAGCGGGGCTTCCCCCCGCGGGTGCCCGCGCCGGTGAGCGTGGCTGCCGGGCCCGCCTTCTCCAGGCCGTGCGGACGGCCCCGGCGAGCGCCGGGGAGCTGCCCTCCCGGGCGGGCATCGGACAGCCTCCGGCCAGCCCCCGTGAGGCGGCCGCCCGGCCCCGTCACCCGTCGCTTCCCGAAGTGTTTGGGGGATCGCTGGTCGCATGGCCCGGGCGTCCGGGTGGTGTCCGAGCTCGAGGAGTTCGAGGCGGTTGTGCTGCTCGGTGCGCGGAGGCGGCTGGCACTCGGCGACGCGGCCGCTGCCTTCCGCCCCTGCTCCCACGCCGCCCCTGCTCCCACGCCGCCCCTGCTCCCACGCCGCGGGGCCGCGCGCTCGGCAGCCGCTTCCGGCCGGTCAGTCGGCCCCTGAGTTGCTAGAGCTGTTACGTTGTGTTGAAGACGTTTGCAATGTAAAAGTCTCGGAGTATTTGTGTGCCGCAGCACCAGACACATTGTTTTCTGCAAGACTGCAAACTTTGTATTGGGACGTCCGTGGTGCGAGCAGGTAAGAAGGCACTGCGGGCGGCCGGGCCGAGGGACGGTGACCGCGCGTGACGCACGCGTCCGGTAGTTTCCCTTCGCCGCTCTCTGCAGCGTAGTGAGGCCTGTCTGCAGGTGACGCGGTTACATTCAGGGTCCTGGGCCCTCCACAGCCCGCACGTCACAGTCTCCAGGGGGTGCCCTTTTCGGGTGCCCCGAGACGGAAACAGGTGTCATTCGTGGGCTCACAGGTGAGGCTCCAGCGTTTGCATTCTTGGGGTGTAACCCGAGGGCAGTGTTGGCTGGGCGGGGAGGAGGTCTGCCTGTGGAAGTCGTCAGCAACACGTGGGCACTGTTCGCTCGACCTCCGTGTGACACACCCCCATTTCTGTTGACCCAATAAAAACAAGTTAGTTGACGATACAGTAAAAATCCTTACAATAGTCTTTGTGCTGTTGGTTCAGGTTTTAGTGATTCCCCTTTAGTTTGCAGCATTCAACTCAAGTAATAGGTTTACCGGAGAGGCTGACGCCTCCTGGGTTGCCTGCTGTCCATTCCTTATAGGGTCACCAGGGCAGAAGATGTCCTAAAAGAGGTGCAAGAGTAAAGGGCTGTCGATGTTCAGGAGGGGCCTTGCCCCAGCGCCCTGTGTGCGGGGCACAGCACTGAGTGTTAGACCAGGACCGTCTTCCTCATGGCGGCTCCTCAGGAAAGAGGGCCTTTGTGCACGTAGGTGGCTTCTATAAAGAAACGAGGGCTATGGCCTAAGTGGGAAAACCTAAGGGAGCTCACAGAGTCTGTGGCCCACAGCACAACTCTGGTACACAGAGCCTGAGGGCACGGACCTGGTGGGCTCTGTGCCCTCAAGCAGGGGATCAACATTGTGCCGCCTCACTTTCCTAGGTGATACTGCGCCCAGATCTCTGGCCACTTGTAAGACTTAAACAAGTGATGGGAGGGCACGTGCTGCCACCGTGCCAAGCGGCACCCGGGCAGGTGTGCAGCGATCCTTCCTGCTCAGAAGCTGTGCTGGAGTTGATGAGGGTGCGGTGGAAGAAGCTTTCCCACCTGTGCAGAAGGGAACCTGCGGTCTCAGGACCGTGGGCGTGGGGCGTGGGGCTTGGACAAGGCCTGCCCTCAGGCTTGTGTGGCGGTCAGCTCGAATGTGACAATAGAGGGCTGGCCCTGAAGGGGAAAGCTGGTAGGTGAGGGATATCGTGAATATATCTTACTAGTTTGAATTTCTATTTCACAGTGTAATTTTCATAATGTTCATGCTGTGCTAGGTGAAGAAAGAAGCTGACAGAATAGAAAGGTGTTTATGGACCCATTTTTGTAAAATATCTGTCTGTGTGCTTGTTTGCATAGGAAAGTCTGATGGGGTATACTTCTAAATGTTTTTTGGTGGAAATTCTGATGGCTTTCTGTTTTCCTTTATGCACATCCTTCAAGCTTTAAGACTTCTACAATGAACGTTACTTAAGGAACAAAAAGGTGAATGGTATTTTTACAACCTAATATTAACCAACCTTTTTTCTTTTTCAAATAAAACTAATATTGGCTTTTCCCACCCTATAACAGTTAAATACTTAGGTATTATATACAAAGTGAAAATGTTTACACTATCAGAATTGTGTTTTCTGAATAGATGTGTAAAATTAAGTCATACTCATGTTATTTACGAAAGCCAGAATTTCTCTATTATGGAAATTGACTCATGTCACTAGCTGTTGGGATATCAAATTACATATAATTTACCCTCATGGAGGGCTCAGGTAGGAATGTAGGGCTATTTTTGTAATGCTGTCAGAGATTTGTAACAGGAAGCCATTTGGGGTAGGGGTCGAAGTACATTTTCAAATAGCAATATTAAAGTTTTAAAGTCAGAGAAAACTGTTGTAGTATAGGGAGCATTTGTAATAATGTAAATGCTTTTTCATTGTTGAAAAGGCAGCAAGAAGATGATGGTACTAATGGTCAAAGGCTGTCAAACTGGAGTCTGTGGTTAGATGGTGTGGTTGTGGGTGTTAGGGTACAGTGAGGTGCAGAGAGGCCTCCCTTGTGTTGTAGATATCGCTGCCATGCTGAAATGAAGTTCAGTCATAACTCTCTTTGGTTCACATTTGCCTTAGATCTGAGGAGGAGTAGGTCAAATAAAGATCTAGAACCTTCTGTGCAGATGGAGAGAGCACCTCTGTGACTCTGTATTTTATGTACGTGTACCCCGTGTAACCAACGTATTGAGATGTAGGTAAAGAATATTCCCGGTGCTCTAGGGTGCTCCCTCGTTCCCCTTCGCCGTCGTCCCCACCACTATTCTTTTGTGTTGCCTGTTTTTCAATTTCATATGGAAGCACTCTGTGCCCGTGCCGCTCGGCTTGACATCATGTCTGAGGTGCGTCGGTCTGTGTTGATGAAGCAGTTCATGGTTCTTTCTCATGCACGGCGGTTTTCTGTTGTGTCAGTGTCCCACGGCGGATCCATTCTAATACTGATGGACGTTTAGGTTGTTTCAACTCCTGGCGGATACTAATCAAGCTGATATGCAACTGGCAGCGGTTTCTCTAAGTGGCTTTATGGTCTGCTAATTTAAAAACTTCACATGTAGGAACACTGATAATTTACGATGCACAGTTCTATGGATTTTAACATAGATTCACGTATCCACTGCCACAGTCAGGATACAGAGCAGTTTCATTACCCACGAAGGCTCCCTCAGGCTTCTTTGTGCAGTTATACTCTCCCCACCCCGAAACTCTGGCCAGCGGGTACTTGGATACTATGACTTGGCTTCTGGAGAAGTCCGAGAAATGGAATCATACAGTGTGTAACTTTCTGAGGCTGCTTTATTTTGCTGGGTATAGTCACTGTGAGATGCATTTGTTGCGTGTATCAGTGGTTTGTTCCTTTTTACTTCTGAGTAGTGTTCCAGTGTATGAATCTACCTCAGTTTATCGATTCTCCCATTGATGGCCATTGGGATTCTTTCCAGGGTTGGGTGATAATAAATAGAGTGGCTACAAACATTTGTGCACAGGTTTTTGTGTGAAAGTAAATTTTCATTTCTTGATGGTACATACCAAGGAGCGGGTGCTTGGTTATATGGTGACAAGAAACTGCGGAAATATTTTCCAGAGTGGCTGTACTATTTTGACTTCCACCAGCAGCACATGAATGAGAGTTCCAGTTGCTCTACATCCTTTCCAGCTCTCGATATTGTCAGTTCTTACTGTAACTGTTTAATAAATAGGTGTGTAGTGGCATTGTGGTTTTAATTTGTATTTCCCTAATGACTGCTGATATTGAACACTTTTCATGTGTTTCTTTGACATTCTCACATTCTCTTGGGTTAGGGTTTATTCAAGACTGCCTATTTTTAATTGGGTTATTTTCTTACTTTTGACTTTACAGAGTTCTTTATCTTCCAGTTTGTAACTGTGTTTGAAAAAAAAAAATTTTTTTTTGATGAAGTTCAACTTAGCATTTTGTTTTTCTTTTCTGGATCATACTTTTTGGTGTCTAAGAATTCTGTTTTCTAAAATCTCAGGTGATCAAGATTTTTTTCCCCCCTATGTTTTCTTCTAAAATTGTTACAGTTTTACGTTCGGATCTATTATTCATTTTGAATTAGTTTTTTTGTGTGTAAGGTTATCAGATTCAGGTGGGGAGTCTTTTTATTTTCTTAATATATGCATGTCAGGTTGTTATAAACGCATTTGTTGAAAGGATATTCTTTCTCCGTTGAATTGACTCTTCACTTTTGTCAAAAGTCAAATAGCATTATTTATGTGAGTTATTTCTGGACTCTCTATGCTGTTCCATTGATCTATGGGGTTGTCCCATTGCCTATACCACACTGTCTTAATTACTGTAAGTAACTCTTAAAATTGGGCAAGGTGATTTCTCCAACATAAAAACAAAATTATTTGGGGTATTTAGTTGTTTTGCCTTTCCATACCTTGTAGAATCAGCTTGCCTGTATCCACAAATAATTCTTCTGGGATTTAATTGGAATAACCTTAAACCTATAGATCAATTTAGTGGAGAATTGACATATTTACTATGTCAACTCTTCCAATCCATGAACATGGTATGTGTCTAATTATTTGCTCATCTTCCTTGTTTTTCTTAATTGAGATCTATTTGGCATATAACATATCTTTGATTTATTTCATTAGTTTTGTAGTTTTCATCATGCAGATCCTGTCCATGTTTTATTAGGTTTACACATAAGTATTTCATTTTCTTTTTCACTCTTTGTAAATGGTGTTTTTAAAATTTCAGTTTCTATTTTTTATTGCTAGTATATAGAAATAGTATAATTAACTTTTGAGTGTTCACCGTCTGTCCTTTGATCTTGCTATAATCTTATATTCTGGGAGTTTTTTTGTGGATTCATTGGAATTTTCTGTCTAGACAATTATGTTGCCTTTGAATAGTGATTTTATTTTTCTTGTTTTCCATTTTGTATGCCTTGTATCTCTCCTTCTTTCTTTACTGCACTGTCTAGGGCTGTAGTACCATTTCCTTGTTCCTGATTTTAGGAGGAAAACATTCAGTCTTTCACCATGAAGTATGATGTATGCTGTACATTTTTTGTAGATGTTCATTATCAGGTTAAGGATGTTTCTTTCTATTTCTAGTTTGCTGAGAGTTTTATTAATGGATGTTGAATTTTGTCAAATGCTTTTTTTTTTTTTTAAATTTTTACTTATTTAAGTGTGTTTTTCCAGGACCCATCAATTTCAAGTCAAGTAGTTGTTTCAAACTAGTTGTGGAGGGCGCAGCTCACAGTTGCCCTGTGGGGATCGAACTGGCAGCCTGGTTGTTAAGAGCACCGAGCTCTAACCAACTGAGCTAACCTGCCGCCCCCTCAAATGCTTTTTTTGAGTCAATTGATACTATCGTGTCATTTTCTTCTTAAGACTATTAATGTGGTAGATCACATTACTGATTTTTGGATATTGAACCAGCTTTGCATTCCTGGAATAAACCCTGCTTGGTCATGGTATGTTCTTTTTCTTCAGTGGCTGTATTCACTTTACTAATATCTTGTCGAACGTTGTGTCTATTTTCATGAGATATATGTCAGTAGTTTTTTTTATATTGTACTTGCCTGGTTTTGGTATCAATGTAATGCTGGCCTGATAAAGTAAGTTAGGAATTACTCCTTTCTCTCTCTTTTTAGTAGTTTGTGCTTTTCAAAGAATTGATCCATTTCAACTAAGTTGTTGCATTTGTGTGTGTAGACTTGTCTGTAGTATTCCTTTATTATCTTTTTAATCTCCGGGAGCAGTCTGCTGTGATGTCCCTTCTTTCATTCCTGATATTGGTAATTTGTCTTACCCCTTTGTTTATGCCAGTCTTTTTAGAGTTTTCTCAAGCTTTTAATCTTTTCAAACAACCAGCTTTTTGTTTTACTGATTTTTTCCTCCTATTCTTCTGTTTTTTATTTCATTGACTTTTTTTTAAACTTGTGCGTTATTGCTTGCTTTGGATTGATTTTTCTTTCTCTAATTCCTTTAAGTTAGAAACTTAGATTATTCATTTGAAATCATATTTCTTTTCTAGTATACATATTTAGTACTATAAAATTTCCTTTAAGCCATACTTTAGCGGCATCCCACAAATTTTGGTATGTTGTACTTTCATTTTCATTCAATTTAAAATATTTTCCAGTTTTCCTTGAATCTTTTCTTTGACTCATGGGTTATTTAGAAGTATGTTGTTTAATTTGCCTGTTATCATTCTGTTACTGAATTCTAGTCTAATTCCAGTATGGTCAGAGAAAATACTTTGTTTTTATTTCTTTTAAAAAAGTTAAGGTTTTATGCACTGTCTTGGTGCGTATTACTTAAGCACTTAAAACATGATTGAATGGAGTGTTATGTGAATGGCAGATCCAGCTCTGTGATGATTTCTTTCAATCCTTTTATATTCTTGCTGTTTTTTTGTGGACTAGTTCTGTCAACTGCTGAGGGAGGAGTGTGGAAGTCTCTGACCAAAAGTGTGGATTTCTTCTTTTTTCTTTGCAGTTTGTTTAGTTTTTGCTTCATGTGTCTTGAAATTCTGTTGTTTGGTACATACATATCTAAGATTATTATGTCTTCTTGGTGAATTGACCCTTTCTATCAATTTATGTTCCTCTTATCCCTGGTAGTTTTCTTGGCTCTGATGTGTGCTTCATCTTATATTAACAGCCATTCCAGTTTCCTCTTAATTAGTACTTGCATGACATATCTTTTGTATCCTTTTAATTACCTGTATAATTTGATTTGAAGTGGGTTTCTTATAGACAGCTGCTTAATTTTCATTACTCATTTCTATTCATATTTTCACCTTTAATTGTAACATATATATGAAATAATACTCACTCGAGGCCTTTTTTCCTGGCTCAATTACTAATAGGTACTAGCAAGAGATGCGTCTTTGCATTGTTTAGCTCTTCTTATGGTATTTTTTTTGACTTAATAGGTTTCTGAACTCATTTGCTTGAATACACTAGCATGAAGACACAAACTGTCTTTATTTTACACAGAGTTTAACCAGTATGAGTTGAAATTGAAAATCTTGTAGTTCATGAGCCAACAAAACATTTATTTATTTATTTATTTTACTGTAGAAGTCAATTTTAGTTTCTAAACTATCTTAGAGTAATTCCAGTAATGTTTGTGGCATTGCATTATCATGTTTCCTGTGGAAATTAATTTTTTCACATATATTTGTAGAACGCAGAGAACATTTTTCTCCAGCATTTTGAATACAATATTAGTTATATACAGAAACTGCTTGAGAAGTTGGGGAACTTAACTTTTATGGCCCAGGATTTTTTTTGAATAAACTTTTTATTTTGGAATAATTTTAGACTTACAGAAAAGTTGCCAAGTTAGTATGGAGAGCTCCCATGTTCCCTTTAGCCAACTTTCCCTAACATTGATATCTTGTATAACTTTAGTATATTTGTCAAAACTTAAGTAATTAAAATTGGTTCAATAATATTAACCTACAGACTTAATTTGGATTTCACTAAATTTTCCACTGATATCCTATTTCTGTGCCAGTATCTAATCTAGGACACCACATTGCATTTTGTGGCCCAGAATTTTAATTTTAATTTTAATTTTTTTAGCTGCCTCATCTATGAAAATTAATTTTTATTTCCTCAAGGAAAATAATTTTGTTTTATATTTATTTTTTTAAATAATCAATTAATTATTTAATTAATTTAATTTAATTATGAAGGTTAATTTTTATTTCCTCAAGGAAGTTCTATAGAAGCTAGTTAATGTTCATGTGTGAAGTGTGGTAGTAATTTTATATTTATGCTCAAGTTCAGTGGAATTGGTAATTAATAGTTTGCTAGAATCTAATTCTTTTTTCTAGAAGCTCTTGGCAATTATCCCTTTGTGGTGAGAGTAGCTCAGGGTAAGTTCTCTACAGGTCCTGCTGAGAGCCTAGCCCCTCTTTAGAGGCTTCTGAGGGGTGACCTGTCAGTGCAGTGACACCGCTCGTTATGGTCAGGAAAGCTTGGAGAAGGGAGTTAGCAGTCCCTTGCCAAAGCTGTCTGGTGCCTTGGATCAAGAAAGTCCATAAATGAATTCTTGACCATGCTTACTATATTGTTGTTTTCTGTTTGTAAAAGCATAAAAACCAGCATCATTTATTAACCGGCATAATTGTAGCTACTGTCAATCTTCTTCCTTTAAAAGAATAATAGGTCAATTACATCTCAATTTAAAAACATAGGAAGGTTGGATCTGTCAACCAGTCATTACAATTAAATGCCTCTCCACAAACTGTGAGTTGCACTGTCCTTTGTTTGTACATTTACAGATGTCTATACAGTACAGCAGGTCCTCAAATAACACCATTTCGTTCAACATCGTTAAGGTACGACATTGATTAAAAAAATAGATTCCCAGCCTGGGCCACTGTCTCTGTGGAGTGTGCACTTTTTCCCTTCATCTTCTCTGGTCCTCCAGTTTCCTCCCACGTCCCAGAGATGTGCTCGTGAAGTGAATGGTGTGTCTACATTGTCCCAGTGTGAGCGAGTGGGTGCACCCTTGATGGCAGGACCCCCTCTTGTGCCCTGAGCTGCTGGGACAGACTCTGGCCACCTGTTACCCTGAACTGGAATAAGCGGATTGGAAAATAACAACCTTACTTGTTTTTATTAATTGTTCTTAAATGTATGTGGAGCTCACATTTACTTCAGTGTTTAATATTAGAAGTGGTTTTTTTGGTGTTTATTTGGAAGCTTGGCGAAGTTTTTGTGACCAGAAATATGCCATAGGAACTTAGCTCTGGTTTATACAAATTAGCCGAGGGTTAAACTGATTTCCTTTAAACGTCGTTTCGCTTTAAGTCGCAGTTTCCAAGAACCTACCGACGGCATTAAGTGAGGACTTCCAGTAGCCCAGCTGGAGTGCTGGGATTGGCTCGTGCACGTACGTGTGGAACTGGGCTGGACCATAGCAGAACACATTCGCATATTTACTGTCCAGACAGTATTTGCTGGCCCAGGAAACTGAGGCCCAAGGAGGGGAGTTTGAAAAAGTCCTTTAGTTGTCTTAGTCAATGTCCCTCCGCTCTTGCCCCTTTAAATCCTGGTGCCATTTATCACTGGTGTTGCGGGCTAAGGAAACCCTCCTGGTCCCTTCGCTCCTGCTGTTCCCCATCTGTACATTGTTCTTTCTCTGAGCAGTTTGCGCTCGCGCTCTGCTGCTGCCTGGCGCTGCTGGCCTTCCCTGTACTCCGATGACACCCGCACTCGCTCTTCCGCCCGCCCGTGCGGGCCAGAGGCCGCCTGGAGAGGACGGCATCCTTGCTCATAGCTTCCTCCCGCCTTGCTGCTCCGCTGCTGTGGCCACCTGTGTCTGGCACGCGAGCGGCCGCGTTGTCCAGCTGCGTTGTGCAGCCGGCACAGTGGGCTGAGCCACGCCGGCCCTTGTCGGTGTTCACCGTCCTGCACGGTGTTCCCTTCCCTTCTCTGCCTGTTCACTGCAGTTGTCGCTCAGAGAGGGTCGTGTGCTGTCCTGTGGGAAGAGTGCCTTCACTATCCCGGGGCAGGCTGTTGCCTCCCTTCTGGGTTCCCCTGGTGCCTGTCCTTAGCGTGGCCACAGCACTTGGCCTAAATTGTAAAGCCTGGCTTATTGGGACATCGTCTTGTAAACCACGCTGTGTGGTTCACACGGCACTTAGTATGTCCTCAGAAAACGATGCTCTGGGATCCGGGACACTTGCTGTGAGGTCCTGCTGTTCCTCCTTCTTCCCCTTTTCTCTGAAATCCGTTGTCTATTTTGTCTTATAATTTGGAAGAAAGCATTTGTCCTTTTCTCAAAGTTAATCCTGTATTTCAGGGGTTCTTAACTGATAGATTTTAGAGTCAGTTAACCCATGGAAAGTCACTGCAAAATTTATGTGTGAATATGTTATCTCGAGATCTCTTCCAAAGCTCTCTGTCTTTTCTCTCCTGGGTCTTGAATCTTTCCTTGTCTGTTGGGTTCTTTTCCTTAGCATTCAGACTTTCAGTTTCCCATCCTCCCTTCCCTCTCAGGCCTTCTCTTGGCCTTACTTAACCAGTTAAATTTCCTTTCCACCTGACTTTTTCCTTTTCGTTGTCACCAAGTGACTTGAAATTCTGGTTAGTGATACTGGTTAATAATAGTAATTAGTGGTACTAGTTAATGGTACTGGTTAATGATACCAGTTAATGATACTGGTTAATACCGGTTGCTTCTACTTCCTTTACTCTCAATTCCTATTTTCCTCCCTTTTCCAGCTCTTTCATCTTCCACTTAATAAGCCTTCCCAGAGACCATTTGGTGATCATACCCGGACCAGGTCCTGTAGTTATTTTCAGTCCTGACACCCTTTGAGCTTGTTGCAGCTACGAGTACACACATTTCTGGAAGTCTCTTTGCCTTCCTTTCTATGGCACTGTCCTGGTTCTCCTCCTGACTCTTGCTTTGCTTACCCTTCTAGCTTGGTGAGCTTGTCACTCCTACACTTAAATACTTAAACCTTGATGCAAGTGGTTCTAGTTCTTCCTCTCAAGCTCAGACTTAACACTTGATCGGCTTAGCATGTATTGGTAGAAATTTCTAATGATGGTTAGAAACCGAAATGGTTGATCAGTAAGTCTCTAAAATGGGGGTTGAGGCGTTGTTTTTCCTCATCTGTGACAAGGTACTCAACTTGTCCATGTTTAGACCAAACTCTTCTTTCCATATTATAAAGTCGTGCTTGTGTGTTACTGGTTTGTTCGCTAGCTCATTTAACAAAAGAAGCTTTTGTCTAAAGTTCTCAGGCCAGCCGCATGTGGTTGTGCACTGAGCAGTTTCCTCATCGGTCAGGTAAGATTTTCCTAGATGGCTTTGAAGGGTTTTCCCAACTTTGATTCTGTGATTGTCACTTCGTTGGTCAGACACTTGCTGAGGCTACCAGTCACCTACTGCAGTGGTCTCTAAAGTGTGTGTGCTTTAGAGGCACGTTGGGAATAGGTGGACCCTCGCTGGTGCTGCAGGAAGGACACGTTGGGCCTTATATTTTCGAATAAGACGTCACACTTTACCGATGTTCAGTGTGCGGGCCGAGCCTAGTGCCGTCACTTGTTCTGCACTCCAGAGTCAGAGGGGTTGCGATTCCTGAGTCAAGAAAAGTTTGCTTTCAGTGTGTTGAAGCTTATGACAGTTAAAGAACATTCATTAAGTTCATTCATGAATTCTGCCTAATTTTAATTAAACTGGTCCTCACAAAATAGGTAGTCTTCAGAGAAACCCTAGATTGAAGTTAACACAATGATGAAAGCATATGAAACGAGGAAATTGATGGCAGGGCCACCATGCTGCTTTCTGCATAAGCTCTTTATTAGCTACGTCATGAAGTTAAAATGATCTAGGCAGAACTGAGACTTAGCACTCGAAGATTACTTGAAATGTGGAGTTATGCCTACTTTTATCAATGACGAACCATGTCTAATAGTTACCTTGTTTTGAGATATTAGGGAAGGAAAGTATTTAGCCTTTATGGGCAGCAAAATATTTGCAACTAGGCATCCAGAAGAGAAACACGCCGGTAAATTTTGCAGCATTTTAAAGTCATGCATTCCTCAATCTAGTATACTTTATAAAATTTCATTAAGCTTAAGGATGAACTCCATCAGAGGTTTCTAACTTACATTTGTTTAAGGTTCAGTTGCAGTAGCAACTCGAGCTAATTTGCACTGACAGGCACTTAATAGGGAAAAGTAGGAGCATAAACATTTGGAAAGGGCTGGTGGAACAGGTACTTTAGGCTGGGTTTCCAGAACAAAAATACAGTATTCAGCTGTGGAGCTGGTCAGGCCAGCCTGCCACACTTACCTTCCTAATCCTGAAAGATGGAGTAGCCATGGGCAGTTAGAAAAGCTGGCTCTGGCGGTTGGGGGTTGGAGAAGGCGAAAGACTGAAAAAACTCAAGGGAAACAAGTTAGCAACAAAATAAATACTCTGCAGCAAACACTTTTGGAATATTCATGGAAATATTGCCGAAGATTAGGAAATACATAAATCCTGAGAATAATCATGATGTGTGTGGAGTTTGCTCTGGGATGATGGAAACACAGGTATTTCTAACGAGGCTTCATTCAGCTTTTGCATTTTGCTAGATTCATACTGAGTACTTTGTATGTGTGTGTGCTACTGAATATTTCAGAGCATATATTCTGAAATGATTTTTCTCCTCTTCTTCCGCCTCCGCCCCACTCTGGTTCAAGCCGTTGTTTCCCAGTCTAGTTGTGTAGGGCGCAGCTCCCTGGCCCACGCTGGTGTTAGGAGCCTTGTGCTGCCCCGGCTGAGGCAGTCGGTCACCGGTTGTGCATCAGCCACTCACAGCAGCTCATGGCTGCTCACGGCAGCTGCCGGCCGCTCACGCTGGCCACTGGCCGTTCCTGGCAGCACACGGTAGCCCACAGCAGCACAGCAGCTCCACGGCAGCCCAGCCCCAGGGAGAGCCGTTGTTCACAGTCTTAGCCTTAGAGGGTGCAGCTCTCTGGCCCACGTGGGAATCGAACCAGAGACCTAGGCGTTAGGAGCACTGTGCTCCAACCACCTGAGCCACTGGGCTGGCCCATGATTTTTTTTTAATAAAGAGTTCAGAGTTTTGTGGAAAAACTAACTAGGTAGAACCAGTGATGAAGCAGCCATTAAACAAAGAAAAAGATTTCTTGGGTAGCATAGGGTTGCAGAAAGAACACATATGAAACTTACTACGTGATGCAGAAACGTTCTCACAGGGAGGAATAGAAGCCAGAAGCATGTAAAGGATCAGCTCGAGACCTTTATCAAGTGATAAATCTTTACAGTGTTTTGTAAGGAGATGGGGAGTAACTATGAAAATACTTTGCAAGACACAGAGGTTTGCCGGTTATCTTGTGGCAAAATTAAAAGGGAGTTCCTCTTCTGAAAGTGAATTGTTTTTCTTTTACATAAAGACAGGTGGTCTAAATTAGCTGACCTTTTCTGTAATAGGTGGCTGTCAGTAGAAAGCTACCTAGCAAATTTAGTATTTTTGAGAAAATAAATACTTAATCTGCCCCTTCAAGGTAAAGGGGACAGCTTTTAACAATGAGTAGAAAATTGCTTTTTAAAAAGAAACTCTTGTGTGGAAAGTAGAGAGCGTTTTGAAAAATGGATGAGTAGAGTTGTCTTTGAGTTTTTTGGGGCTAAGAATAATGTGAACAGTGATCTTCCTGCACACTGAATTGGAAGTGAATTCTTTAGCTTCTTGTAACATTTAGTTTTGAACTTATTACAAATATAGAAATGTGATAACTTCTGATTACTGTGTAAGAAAAAGGAACTGTGGAAAATGAAAATTGACTAGCTGAATTTCAATAAAAATTCTTGCATAATTGATTGATGGTGTTGAAAATTGATTAGCATGATTCAGTGAGTGCAGCTTACAATCTGTTCCTGCCATTGAGCTCTGTGTGTGTAAAGGAGAAAGACCCTTTTCAGTAAAGGTGGCCAGTAAAACCAGCCTTCTACGTAATTGGATTCATAGTGCTCCACGATCTGAGTTTTTGTATGTGTGTGTGTTTCGATTTTTTCTTTTCTTTTTTCCTTTATTTGCAAGATCTGTGGTTTTTTAAAAAGATTTTATTGGGGAAGGGGAACAGGACTTTATTGGGGAACAGTGTGTACTTCCAGGCCTTTTTCCAAGTTAAATTGTTGTCCTTCCAGTCTTAGTTGTGGAGGGTGCAGCTCCGCTCCAGGTCCAGTTGCCATGGTTAGTTGCAGGGGGCGCAGCCCACCGTCCCTTGCGGGAGTCGAACTGGCAACCTTGTGGTTGAGAGCCCACTGGCCCATGTGGGAATCGGACCGGCAGCCTTCGGCATTAGTAGCTTGGAGCTAAACTAAAAGCTACAGTAAAATATTCTAAGCCAGTGTTCCCATAGTGAGGTGCATGTGTTACTACCAGGCGTAGTGACCCCAGGGTAAGGGGCAAAAACAAGAAGGTATTACTATGAAAAAGGAGGGGGTGGTTACTTGGAGAATTAGAACTGGATCTTAGGAGATAATTGGCCGAATACATTTTCTTGTGTACAAAGTCAGTTCCAGGTTTGGTTAATTCTGATTTGGAAGTATACCGTGTTTCCCTGAAAATAAGACCTAGCTGGACTATCAGCTCTAATGCGTCTTTTGGTGCAAAAATTAATATAAGACCCGGTCTTATTTTAACATAAGACCGGGTATAATATACTATAATGTAATGTAAGACTGGATCTTATGTAATATATAGTATAATAATAACATAATATAATACCGGGTCTTATATTAATTTTTGCTCCAAACGACGCATTAGAGCTGATGGTCTGTCTGGATCTTGTTTTCGGGGAAACATGGTAGAAGGTTCCTGTTAACATCATTCTCTTCCCTTTCCTGTGGCATGAGAACTCATGGAGGAGTAGGATTAAGTCTTTAAGTCATTCCAGAAGCTAAACACAGTTTGTTTCAATGTTGTCCTAGTTATTTATTGAAACACTCATGGGCTTACTCATCCAGACTCTTGTGAAGAACCAGCTGATCAGAAACCATGTGTGGGGTTGAGAAAATTTGTTGCTGACAGTGAAATGTAACTGTAAAAGCTGGATTTTATTTAGCAGTGATACAAAAGCAGTCCAAAAGTAGTTTATTTGGTCACACTTAAACATAATTGTGCAGATGTAAGTTTGGTGCTATTTGTCAGTTTTAACAGCATTCTGGTGTTGACCGTGCTGAAATGGTCATGAGAGCTGTGGGGAAGGTGAGTCAGGGCACTCCTGAGATCTGGCTCCGCTGACTTGCTGGTCTGTCCATCATCTATTTAGGGCGTCTGTTGTGTGTCAGCAATAGTTCTTGGCACTGAGGCACACATCAGGGCATAAGGCAGGTGGAGTAAGTCAGGTAGGGTCGTGGGATGGTGAGTGATGATGCCGCAGTGTAAGTCGGGGTGGCAGGGAAGGCCTTCCTGAGAGGGTGACGCTGAGCAGTGGCTCAGGCAGTGAAGGAGCAGAGCTGTGCAGACATCTGGGCAAGAGTATTCCAGACCGAGGGAACAGCAGGTGCCAAGGCCCGGGACTTTTCGTTTTTATTTTAGGTACTTCCGTTAAAGTAAACTATGCTTTCATGATCAGTGGGACCCAAGCATCCAGAATCTGGTCACAAAGTCACAACTTTCTGGATGGTCCTGGGATTCATATATTCATCCTCACAGTTTTAGGACTGGCATATTGTCATGGTGAGCATAATTTGATTTCATCTCATTCAGATGCTCTTGAAAGCGGAGCTGGGTCGGATGCTGGATGAGGCACACACATCCGAGGTCTTTACACCTAAGACTGAAGATTTAAGTAGCAGAAACTTGAAGCATGACTTCTCATCATCTCTTTTGAGTACCTTCTGAAATCGCGGCCGACATCCCCCAGATGGCCCAGCGGCCCTCAGGACCAGAGGTGCGCGTGACATCCTGGCTGCCGTCTGCTCCGTCTGGCCCGGCTGGAATCGGAGCTTCCCCAGACAAAGCCCCTCACTCCTCCTCCTGCCTGCAGGGCAGAGTTCTGTGCTCAGCTCTCCCATTTGGGAGGAAGCAAGACATTCTTTGAGCTGGCATGGGTTTCGGGGTTTTACAGCTCTTCAAGTTCATGGTCATTCTGAGCCGCAGAAACAGCTCCGAACCTCCTAAGAGAGCCTTGATGACGTGCAGAAGATATCCAATAAGCCAAGTCTCCCTTTCCTTTTCTCCATAGACTTTACACATTTCCTGAGTATTTCACAAACTGGCGAAAAATGGGAACACTCTTGGTCACCTCCTCCTTGCAGGGGTCACAGCACAGTCTTTGGGTGTGTGACTCAGCAGTGAAGGGCCCTCCAGCCCACTCTCTCCGCTGGAATAATTGAAACTCTTTTCTCCCCTTCGTGGCTGAAGTCCAGTGGCCACAAACCTGCGCCGTGGGGGCAGGACTGGGACAGCCCCTTCCTGGAGCAGGGCTCGGCCAGAGCAGCCCGCAGTCCTGGCTGGAGCTTTGTGTCAGCCAATTCGGGACGACACGTGGTACAAGTCTCACTGTCAGGTGGGCCGCATTGGGTCACGTTTCCTCCACGGAAGTCGAGAGCTCTAAGTTCTGGCCCAGCGGTGCCGCCGCCTCTTCTTCGTAGCTTCCCCCTCCCCCTGCCTGTTCTGTACTTTTAGATTTGGTAGTGTTCTTTCAATCGCAAGCCACAGAAGGCTGCTCAGCTTAGTTTAGGAGAAGAGCGGCCATGTGTGGGCACTCTGGCACCTTTCTCGCTGTGGACGAGTCCCCTGAGCCCTACTCTGGCTGGCCCACCTTTAGGTCTGCTCTTCGGTGATTCTATTTGCCACGGCCCCACTCTTCCTCCTGCAGCCGCGAATGATGACGGGCTGATTCTGCATTTTACTTTGGTTCACGTTCATCAGAAGTGGACCCATTTATGCTTTAGTGCTAGCCTCGCCGTGTCCCCAGCCACGCTGTGATGGGCTGCCTGTCTTCCCCTTGAGTTAATGATCCGTTTTGAAACATGAGGGGGAAACAAGGCAGGGCCCGGGGTACAAGGTAGGGGGACTGTGGGCCACTGTCCCTGAGAGCCACCTGGCAGGCGAGCCTGGAGGCGCACGTTTGTAAAGACAGTTCTGTTTGGGTCTGTGTGAAAAGTGCACATGTGTGCACCATGAGGTGGGAAGTGAGTGGCTCCGTGGTTTTGCTTAACTATGGCTTGACGCAGGCTTCGAGGGGCACATGTGGAGTGAAATTCTAGAGCAGAGCTTTTGTGTACGGCTTTCTAAATCTTGGTCAGGACATCAAAACGAATTAGAAAGACTGAGTGAAAACTGAACGTTAAGCCCAAAGTAACATTTCAAGCTTTCTTTCTACTGCCCTTTCCCCCTAAATGAGGGCCTGTGTGGCACCTACTGGGGAGCAGATTGTGTGAGGATGGGGCCTCGGCACTGGGTGGCTGGACTGAGGACCGGGCGTTTCTCCAGCCTTGCCTTGAACTCACTGTGTCACCCAGACACAGTCTCTTGGAGCGGGGCCTGGAGGAAGAGTGGGCAGTGACCTTGAGCTCTTGTGGTAAGTGAAGGGAAGCCCACTCCTGCTGTGCTGACGATGGCACCTAGCACAGTCCTAGTGCAGGCAGGGAGATGGAGTGCCGGGGGTGGTGCAGGGGACATGGGCACAGGGACACACGTCCACACTACATGGGAGGTCAGAGGGATTGAATTCGCATTCTGAGCAGCCTGACTTCAGAAACGGTTTCCTCTGCCCCAGGGAGCAGTACAGAGGGTTGTCTCTGGGGATAGGTGACACTGGTGCTAGTTGACTTGTTCAGGACCTGTGCTCCGCGGTCCCCAGTGCACGCCCAACGTCGGTGAAGCACCGGCGCCAAGGCCTTCTTCCGTCTCCCACTGCATTTCTGTGCGCACTCCTCCTGCCCTCCTCCCACGTGTGCCTTCTCATGGCTTTGTGTAGTTGGGCACGTGTGAATCTGTGTTTTTAAAAGGACTCTTGCATGTACTTGTGTGTTTATTACCAAATGGTGTGGGGCCCAGGTCCTTCTGACTTCTTCACGCAGCTCCATGTGTGCGTCATGTTTGTCCATCCGTCGCATGGGTGTCTGCTTATCAGACTCTGTCCTCGGTACCGTAGACATGGAGAGCCTGGTCTGTCACTCTGACAGCGCTGGGTTTTATCATGTGACGGGGGGAAGATGGAGGCTTTTGAGCAGAAGAGTGATAGGCTGTGACTTGCTTCTAACAGAGTTACTCCTGATGCCTTGTGGGTAGGAGGGGCAAAGGCTGAAGCAGGAAGGCCAGATAGAGGCCCAGTGGCAGGTGTGGGGCGGGCACGGAACGGGGCATGTGGTCTGCCCGCTTGTCTGCTTGTGGGATGTGGAGAGTGGGGTGCAGGTGTCCTTTCGGGAGCAGGGACCGCCTTCGCGTGGGGCAGGGCGTGGTCTGCCGTGGACACGCGTGCTCCGCGGCAGGCGTGTGAATGTGCTTGTGGACATGTTGAGCTCTCAGTGCCTGAGCCATCTCAGGGGAGGTGTGGCTTAGGCTGCCGTAGCTCAGACGTGGACCCCAAAACCAGGGCCTGGGAGCTGTGTGTGTCGGTGGTAGTGGACAGGTTGGTGCAGAGTCCAGCGTGAGCGGAGGCCGAGAACGTGGCCTCGACGTTCTCCAAAAGGCACGGCCTGTGACCTCTTCTGGAATATGATGCTGACAGCTACGCTGCCTTCGCTAAATGCGGAGTAGGGGAGTTTTAAGTAAATACTACACGCGCAGCGTTTTTTATTACGTTAATTAATCATTGCGCGTGAATTTAAAAACTATGAAAATCAGAAACTACATTCATTCATCAGTTAGTTCTGGTTGCCAAAGAGTGATCTAGACAGGTAGCAGGCCTGACGCTGACCCCACCCCCACGCCCACACCAATGCTTGCGTTGCTCCGCAGCCTAGTCCCTGGGTTAGAGGCCGCTCTGACCTACCATCGAGCGGTGGGAGCACAAGCAGGAAATGCATCTTCATGGCACAGAGAACCACAGCAAATGATCTTTGGGGTGAGGGTGCCGGGGGCAGTTCCCCCAAGTGAGAGAAGTCAGTGTTGACGCCCAAAGCGTGAGTACAATGTGGTGAGTGGCAGCATTGAGCAAAAGGCATGGTGACCAAGGGGCTCAGGTGTTAGGAGCTTGGATTTCAAATGGAAACGTTTTCAAGAGTGCAAATTTATTCATTGAGCAAACAGTTTTTGAGGGCTTGTTTGATGTCATGGGTACATGCTAGATATTGGGATTGTAACATTGGAGAACATCAATAACTCCTGTCATGTTTGCTCAGCGTGGTCAGGTTGCATGGAAGTGTCATGAGGAATGGTTTCTCTTCTCTGGAGGCTTATGTTTTAGGTACTTGGACGGCAGTGAGAGATATAAGTAGCAGCAGCCCAAGTTGTAACAGAAGAGATTAGAAATTAGCTTGAATAGTTGTTTTGGTGTTAATTTACAGTGTAAGCAATAATTGTGGAGTACCTCTGCCACAAACCCAATTGTTGATATGTGTGAGCATTAGCTGCAATTATAGAGCATTTAATCTACGTTGGGCATTGTTGTAACCATTCATGTGTGTTACTCTACGTCAGGCACTATCCCATCCATTCACATGTACGTGTATGTGTTCCTCTGTCAGGCACTGTTGTAACCATTCCTATGTGTGTTCCTTTGGTCCTCACAGGAACCTGAAACAGGTGCTCTTATCCCCATTTCATGGTGCGGAAACGGGCACAGAAAGGCTAAGGGTTTGTTCACGTCCTTAACCGTAACAAGTATAAGGCAGCCTAGGATGAGGATGGGTTGACTCTTACCCGTCTTTGTAGTGCAGAGTGTAATTTCTGTACAAGTTCACATAGCATTTTTGAGGATTTAGTGTGGTCACTTGAGTTTTATTAGACTCCTTTGTACAGAGTTGATCTCAGAGTTACACATGTAAGGTTTCTAGTTGACATGAGGAGTAAAACACTTCTAACATACATACCTCTAAAAACGAAAATAAAACTTGAGAGTATTATGGAGTCCATGTAATATTTATTGCAGATGTTCATTACTTTTGATGTAACTAACTGGTACCATTTTATTCTCAATTTTGCAAAGGCATGCATTTGAATGGAGGAAATCTTGAAGTTCCTAGATTTGCCTAAAGTCACTTACCTGCTGACTGCCCACCCCCACTGCATTTCATTTCAGCTTTGTTGTCGTTTTCCTGCCCTGTGACTAGTGACTGACTCATGAGATTAATACAGTGTCAGAAAGTGCAGTGCGTAGTTAGAGGCAGAATTTATTTTCATCTTATATATTTCTTAAAGGTCGGCTGAGGTCATTTAAATGTTTCAGCTGTTTGTTACAGCAGATATTCTTGAAGGTCCTGACGTGTCCACTGAGAATGTTAGGAGTCTGTTGTAGAAAGTAAACTGACTTCTGAATATCCATGAGCAGGAGAGTAGTGGTAGAAATTAATTTAAAACCATGGTGGCTGTGGGAGGCTGTGTGGGTAGTCTGAAGCAGAACGAGAGAGTGGTAATCTTAGCAGGACTCGGCAAATGGGAATCGTTATCATGTGCCGTTCGTGATGCCAAGACTTTTTGGTGTGAGAGCATTGAATCTTTAACCCCGTGAATCAAGCTCATTGTCAGTACTTAGGAAGGTTCTGGTAAAATTCTCGGCCTGAAACTCTTCAAGGAGGTAATTCTCTGCTGATGTTTTCAGTTTCTTTGTGGTTATTAGTTTAGGTTTAATGTTTCTGCCTGAATCAATTTTAATGATCATTCAGTTAATTAAAATTTTAAAAAACTTTATTCACTTTGTTTTTCTTTTAAATATCTTGACTTGATGTACAAAGCTTCATTCCTGGACGTGGTGCTTAGTTAGGTAGTGTTTGTACTCTTTTTGTTTTTCCTTATTTTCTTTTTCTTTTTACTTGAGAAAGCAATTTTAATTTTTATAAAAACCATCTCTCAAAAATATTTTACCTTCACAATGTATAGCATAACTTTAAAAAATCGTGTTTCTCTCTCTGTTTTTTTTTTTTATCTTTTGCTCTTAAAAGCTTTTATTACGTTCTGTGTTATTTGGGGATTTCCCTAATTTTGAATGAGATTTTTTTTTTTAAATTCATTAGGGTGACAATTGTTAGTAAAATTACATAGATTTCACGTGTACAGTTCTGTATTACATCGTCTATAAATCCCATTGTGTGTTCACCACCCAGAGTCAGTTCTTCCATCACCATATATTTGATCCCCCTGACCTTCATCTCCCACCCCCCAAGTTTTTCCTTATTTTCAAATACTTCTCTTTTAGATATTTCCTTTAAAAAACAAAACTATTTTAAATTGTGGTAAAACACACACACACACACATACACACACCCAATTAAGTTCCTGAACTCATCCTAGACAAAGTGCTCCATACCTCACTGCTGAATATCACTATGGTCACCTGTGAAGGACTCCCCTTGGGAAGCTACGCACCAACGCCAGTGTCTAGTCCATCCTTCAAAACAATTTTGGAACTCTTTTTCTGGAATGGCCATCAGAGCTGTCGTTGTATTACCCTTGATGTCCTGAATGTCATCAAAATGTCTTCCCTTCAATATTTCTTTTATCTTTGCTTAAAGACAGAAGTCATTGGGGGCCAGATCAGGTGAGTAGGGAGGGTGTTCCAATACAGTTACTTGTTTACTGGCTCAAAACTCCCTCGCAGACAGTGCCGTGTGAGCTGGTGCATTGTCGTGATGCAAGAGCCAGGAATTGGTGGTGAAAAGTTGAGGTCCTCTAACTTTTTCATGCAGCCTTTTCAGCACTTCCAAATAGTAATTGTTAACTGTTTGGTTAACTGTCCGGTTGGTACCAATTCATAATGAATAATCCCTCTGATATCAAAAAAGGTTAGCAACATTGTTTCAACAAGTTCGGGAACTTAATTAATTGTCCTACCCTGTGTGTTTGCATGTGTGTATGTATGTATATATATATATATGTATATATATATATATACACATATATATATACATATATATATAACAAAATTTGCCATTTTGACCATTTTTTAGCATCCATTTAGCTACTCTATTAACAATTCTCTTTTCTAAGTCATTAACTGTTCATATTTATTAATAACTTGTTCCTATTTTCTTTCATTCCTTTCTGAATTGATTTCTAATCTTGAGCTAATGTTTATTTTTTTCCTTCCTTCAAAATAATAGTAGCAGTTAAACTTATGAACTCAATTGAATGTAAGTACAGCTTTGGTCAGACACCTAAAGTTTTGATATATACCGAAGTCTTTCAGTTTTATTGTTTTTCTGAATCTGTTCACTCAGCAAACATTCATTTAGTGCCTGCTGTGTGCTGTTACTGCAGTGGTTCCTGTCCTCTAGCACTCTTAAATATTGGTAAGACTGTACTTACAGATTTACTACTTTTTTGTTACTATATTTGTCTGAGAGACATCTTCGAATATTGAAGTGAATTGGACTTTGAAGTATGTGTTTTCAACTTTTGTAAATCATGCATTTTATTTTTTAAAAGTGAATATGACCTGTATAACTTGTGCCTTTGAATTTCAGTTTTTTGTTTGTTTGTTAGCACATTGTTCGATTGATTTTGTGTTTCATAGGTAGAGCTTAACAAAAAACTATTCAGTGGAGTTTAAATCTTGACATAAATTCAACAGTTAAGTCTTATTTAAGTTTGTCATTTATGTTTTTGTCCATTTGGTTGCTACAGGTTGGTAGGTGTGCTGTTTGACCTTTCGTAAATTCTCTTAATTTTTACCTGCAGACTTTAAATGGTGTTTGCATTACATATTTCAACTTGGTTATTTTTATATTGAGGCATGACTTTCATATTTTCATTAAAATTGTACTTATTAACAGGGTAACCGTTGTTAGAGTATTTTTCTGATTTTAATATTGCTTCCCATGCATTTATTTTATTTGCATTTTCCTATTTTATCCATTTTAAAATTTTCATCATTTTAATAATAGCTGCCATTTTGACTTAACATTATTACTTTGTATTAGATTCTCTGTTAAACATTTTACTTGTAGTGTCTCATTTGATTCTGTGGCAACCCTCTGCGTGGATTGTTTTTTTAATCCTCCTTTTATAAATCAGGAAACTGAGGCTTGGAGGAGATAATGACTTGCTTACGGGTAAACAGTGGGTAGCTTTCAACCACTGTTGTGCTGTATTTTAAGTATATATTTTCTAAGCAGCTGTAGGGTTCAGTGTTGCTTTAAAAAACAAACTTAATATTTTTAAACACCTTGTGAAGTGTTTCTATTTCTCAGAAGAAAAAAGCGAGTTCTGCAAAGGTCAGGTGACTTCTCAAGGTTACGAAGCCTATCAGGAGCTGGAGTTGGGATTCGGATCCAGGCATCCTGGCTCCAGAGTGCCATGCTCTTCATACCAAGTGCTGCTTTTCTGTGATCCCTCCTTTGAGCTACTACTAATGTCCCACCTATTTGTGTTAGTCTGGCCCTGGTAGCGAATGGTGCTGGAAGACACGTGGAGGCATTCTGTCAGCTGGCTGCACTCATTTATTCCAGTGTATTCTTGATATGTTTTCAGGTATATTTTATATAGAAGCATGTGTATGTATAAAAACAATCATAGCTGACTAAATTTTGTTTGGGAAGGGACACAGCGTTCTGGGATAATGTTTTCTTAATTTTTATTAATTCTTTTTTATGAGAAATTCAAATGGTTGGAAAAATTTTATCAGCATTAATATTGCTATTCTTGGAAGACGTGTCAGCATTTTGGAAGGAAACTTAGTGTAGAAATATGTGTTTCTTTAAAGACATACTTGTTGGGATTCTACTACCTTTTTCATGTTCTCTTTACCCTTTACCATATCTGCTCAGTGCTGTTTTTTAACCTGTTGGTGCAGAGGCACGAGGAGTCCAGATGGTCGGGCTAACTTCCAGTGTATTGAAACTGTTATCACCTGATGCAGTTATTCAACTTTTGGGTACCAGGACTTCTAACGTATCAGAACCTAATGTTGTGAGGATAGGAAGGAAAACTTTCCAGACTTCGTCATTAGGTATGAGAGATGCTACTCTCATCTGGAATCTTCTTTCCAGAACACAGGAGAAGCAGTTCCATCGATTGGTCATCTGTGCAACTCTTTGACCCCAGAGGCCATTCCACCGTTCTCTGGAGCCATCTGCTTCTGAGGATGTGACAAGATGAGTAGGTCCCACGACCACAGGCCCGTCACCTCACTTATCAGAAAACAAACTCTTGGTCAGTGTTGTGTTATAAGAGCAAGTAAGGCATGCAGTAAGTCAGGAGATGTGACAATAGGGAATGGACAGTGTATCTATCAGTCTGGGTCCAGACTCGCACAGTAGTTTAAACAAGGGAAGTTAATATATTGAGGAATTGTTTGCCTGGGATAGGAGAGTAACCGTAAACTGGAAAGAGAACTCTGAAGTGTAGTCTGGGGCTGAGGGCCAGTCTGCAGGTAAGGACACATTTGGACAGGTAAGGACACTGCTCCCGGCCTGACATTTATACCCTTTTGGAGTAGATAGGGTCGCAGCAGAGGTGCCTGGGCCAGAGCTCGTCGAGGTGCCCTGCAGATGCCTAGCACTGGCCAGTCCAGCTCACCCTTATGGGGGTTACGGCCTTGATGAGCCCGTTGAGTAAGTGACATACGCAGGGCAGGTCGTCTTGTACTCCGGTCATTGGGAGCTGCTTCTGCAGTCCCATTCACTTGGGACACTGGTATCCTTGCACCTCACGCCATCCTCAGATCCCTTGTCGAGATGATTTGCCACCAGTTATCCCTTAATGTCCTTTCCAAATTCCTGACCACCCAGCCAGACATTCGCTGTTGTCACTGAATCAGCGTAGCGTTGTGTCTGCACCCACTGCTCCGTCCTCACAGAGGGTACAGCCACGCGTGCTGGGAGAACTTCTGCCCACTGGTGGGATTTGCCTGCCCCGCTGGGCCTCCTGACCATCCATGCAGTGTGTGCTGCAGCCGCCCCCTGGGATCGGTGCCAGCGTGTCGTAAACAGCATCTGTGAGCAGACTCTCAGTTTCCTGCCTTCGTTACTGGTCGGACAGAGCTCCCCAAGAGGCCGCGGGTGTCGTTTGTGAAGAAGTGGCAGTGCAGACACTGGACTGCAGGGTACCTGTGATTTCTGAGCTTTTTACACAAGTTTCTCTGATGGACAGCTCAGGTCGCCTCTGTGTCCAGCGGTTTCTTTCTCCTCTGTGCTGCCATCACTTCAGAAAGCATCACTTTGAAGATTGGGTGTGATGGGTGGTAGCCCATGAAGACTGGAGTCTCCTCCTCCTTGTTCATTCAGGGGATATTGCTTGCTTGTGACCGATGTTGTGGAAGGTGATAGTGGAAGGAATGTGACTGTGACAAAGTCTCTGGTCTCTGGGAGTTTGGGAGAGAAAGAGGCATGCCTGGTACAGAAGCGGTGAGAAATGCTGTGGGAGCAGGAAGAGGCCAGCACGAATTGCTAAGACTGGGCGAGAAGGGGAGTAGAATGAGTCAGGTTTTAAGGAGAAGAGGAGGGCATCTTCCAGGGGGGTCACCAGAGGAGAAAGCCTTCCCTGAGCCTCCCAGGAAGGTTTCCTGGCAGACGCAGTTAATTCCAGAGTTGGGGGGTCCTGGATTTGAACCCTAGCTGTGTGATGCCAGGTGAGTTTACTCAGTGGTTCTGTTCCTTAGCGTTCACAGCTTTAAAATGGGGCAACAGTGTCTGCTTTGGATGGCGGTCACTGAGCATTCCAGGGCAGAGGAGACCGGTAGCATTTAGCACAGTGCCTGACCCTTACTTCAGCTTTGTAGCCCAAGGCGACACAGGTTTTTATATTAACACTTGCTTTCATCGTATTGAAACAGTCCTGTCCCAGGCCATTCCCGAGAGCCAGAGCACACGCGTGGTGTTTGGATCCATCTCCACACCTTGTAGGCGTCAGTACACACTGACTGCACTGCACGGAAGGGGGGGGGTAGGAGCGAGGGGTTCTCTTCTAACTGGGAGGTTTATTGCGATCAGTATATTTCTGGTGATGTGTTTGGTCTGCATTTACCCTTCTTTGCACTCAGTGTAGACCGTCGGGTGAGAGCAGACGTTTCTAACTGGATTTCTAACTTGGCAGCTTCTTTTGTCCCTTTCCGATTCCTCCTAAGCAGGACCTGACCCAGAGATCTCAGGTGTGGGTGTGAGGAGGCATAGTTGGCCCTCGGACCCCGCAGCCGCTTCCGTGGGTACCTCTGGGAGAGTCTGCTTCTCTGGGCGGGCTGGGGAGGCTTCCAGGGCTTCCAGCGCATGGCCTTCCCTTCTCGCTTCATTTTAGTTAACTCTAAAAACAATATTTTAAAGAGGAAAATGTATCTGAACCCCCAAAACAGAGTGAGTGAGAACAAATGTATCTTGAGATCCTAAGAATAGGTGGTATGTTTCTTAAAGCTCATCTTACAGCCTGTAGTCAGGTGACATGCATTTGACCAGGGCTGGCCGTGACCTCTCTCTCAGGGAGCAGATGTCTGTGACCCTGAGGGAAACGGGCTCCTCTCCGTTCATCATTCATCGTAAGGCTCTAGCCCTGGTGATGGCGACCCATGTGCCAGGCAGGGTCTCTGAGCACTTCCCGTGTATCAGCATGTGCTCCTCACGGCACGCCTGCGAGGCAGAGGGCTAGGCAGTGCCCATGGGGATGCCAGCCAGGGAAACGGGCAGTCGGCCTCAGCAGCCGTTACTAGTTTTCTGTAACTTTTCATTCTTTGCTTTGAAAAATAGATGGATTGAGGTATAATTTGCACACAGTAAGGTGCACCCATTTTAAGCATACAGTTCTGTTCTCAGATGTTTACCATCACAGTTAAGATTTTGAAAATGTCCATCACCCCACAAAGCTCCATCTCGCTTTTTTGCCAGTCCATCCTCTCTCTCCGGGCCCAGGCAGCCATTCATGATTCTCGGTAGGACTTGATTAAAATCCACCATCTTGCTAGCTGTTTTCTGTTCGTCACATTTCTTTGGTTTTTTTCCCCCTCTTTTTTGCCTCCTTGGGTTAAATTTAGCATGTTTTATGATTCCATTTATCTTTTCTATTATTATTTAAACCTCTTAAAAATAGTTTTGTTGCCTTTGGGTTTGCTGTGTACATTTTAAATTAATCCAGAGTTTATCTTCAGATGATATTGTTGTACTGCTTCATAGTGTAAGGACCTTTCACAGTGTATTTATTCCCAGTTCTTCTTGGTGCTATTGATGTTGTTCATTTTACTTTTGCATATGCTAGAAACACTCAGTACTCTGCAATTTTTGCTTTTGAAAGTCAGTCATTTAGTACAATTTTTTTAAAAAAGGGAAGAACTGGTTTTATTTTACTTTCATTGTATTCCACTTTCAGGGCTCTTCATTTCTTTGAGTAGGTCGAAGTTTTAGTCTTATACCGTATTCTTTCTGTCTTATAGGTTAGGTCTCCAGGAAATTAATTTCTTTAGTATTTATTTCTGAGAAAGTCTTTATTTCTCCATTATTTTTGAAACATGCCTTTGCTGTGTATAGAATTTTGAGTTAACAGGTTGTTGTTTTTCCTTCTTTTTTTCCTTTCATTACTAAAAAAAATTACTCCATTATTTTCTGGTTTTCATGCTTTTTCACAAGAGCCTGCTGTAATCTTAATCTTTATTCTTCTTTGTGTAATGTTTCTTTATCCCTGACTGCCTTCAAGATTATCTTTTTTGTTTTCAGCAGTTTGGAAGTGATATGACCAGGTTTTTGTTTTGTTTTATTTGCTTACTTATCCTGCTTGATGTTTTCTGTGCTTCTTGGATCTGTGGTATGGTGTCTGTCATTAAATTTGGAAAATTCTGAACCATTATTGCTTCTGTTCTGTTCATCCTTTCCTGGGATTCTAATTACCTGTATGTGACAATGTTGCATATGGTCTCTCACTTCTTGGATGTTCTGTCTCCCTCCCCGCTCCCCCTCACCTTCGTAGTTCAGTTTGGGTGATTTCTGTTGACCTATGTTTAAATTCACTGATTCTGCAGTTTCCATTTCTCTACTGAAATTACCTACCTGATGATCATGCATGTTGTCTCCCTTTTCTGTTAAAGTCTCTAACATATTAGTTATAGGTATTTAAAATTCCCTATCAGATAATTCCAACATCTGCTTCGTAATCGGAGTCTTGTTTTGATGATTGCTTTGTCTTGGGAGTGTTTGTTTTTAATGCTCTTTATATGCTTTGTTATTATTTTTCAAAGCCAGACATGCATAGGACAGGAGAAATAGAAGTGAATACTTTTTTTGACTGGAAATGGACACAGCTTACTTCCTGCTAGGCCTTCAGTGCTGTAGTTTACATTACTCTTGTGAAGAGTTGGCCTGTGTTTGGATTTGTTGTTTTTCGGGTATCCTTAGTGCACCACAGCCTTCAAATTTCTGTGGGGATGGCTCGTGTCGAGTGCAACTGGTGGTTTACCAGAGCAGTGTGTGGGATTCTGAGTGTTACGTCTTCCTGCTTTGCTGAGCCTCACGGTGTCTCTGCATGCCCGTGTTCCTCATCTGGCTCTCCTAACAGCATTCTACTGTCAGCTGGTACTTGCAACTTTTTAATTTGGGTATGTGTGGTGCTTTATTCTGAGGAAGACTGTGCTAGGCATATGTGGTGAGCCTGCGTCTTAGGGTTCACCCTCGGCTGTCCGTTCTCCTGTCCCTGCCTCGGCTGTGGCTGTGGGCGCGTAGTGTAGTCCTGCCCCTTCTCCACGAGTAGCCTCCCTTCCTTTCCCCAAATTGCAGTGAGTGTTCACCAGAGTCCTTACCTGTACAGACTAAGGGTTTTGTGGAGAAGGAGGGGAAGGATCTGCGTGGAATTTGGATAAATTATGTATCACAAAGCATTAAATACTTAAGGTAATTTTGCTCCTATCTCATGGTATGATTCTGTTATCATTTTTTTTTAACCAATTAGAAGGGAACTTGAGTATTAACGTTAGTCATTATTTCCCAAGCAATGCCACTCGCTCAAAGAACTTGCATGTGGTTTGGGAAAGCCGAGCTCAGGAGAAGCAGGAAAGGTTGGGGGAATTTAGTGAGTACACACATACTCATCGCTGGACTGAGCACAGGTAGCTAATAGAAGTGTGTATGTAAAGGAAAGGCAGGGATATTGTGGTGAAGCCAGGAAGACAGACGGAATCACTGGTTTGGACTTGTTTCTGTTCCATCAGTGAGCATTTGCTGGATGTCTGTCTTATGCTGGGTGCTGAAAAAATGTTGAGTGTTAATGAGAATGTGGCCATGGAGAAATCAGCTGTGTGGTGGCTTGCATTGGCTGAGGGGTGAGGGACAGGTTGCAGGAGGGCAAAGTTCCCAGAAAAGGATGCCTGACAGTCGCCTGGTAAAGGACGGAGGTTGTGTTTCAGGGTGGGAAGTGGCATGTCCTCAGGCCCCGTAGGAGTTGCACCTGGGTGATTATTCAGAGACTAAGTGACTGAGCATGTCATGCTTGACCTTTTAGGCAATGGGAACTAGTGAAGGGTTCAAAGCAGAGGAATGTCTGGTCACGTGTGCAGTATGAAATGTCATCCTGACCAGGAGGAAGCGGCGATGTGGGAAGCAGATGGGCCTCCAGGCTAGGGAGCAGGCAGGAGGAGGTAACTGTTCGTGTCCTAGGCAGGGGGTGATAACGGCACAAAAACAGGTGCGTTGGTTTTGTGTGTTCTGTACACGAGAACCCTGCCTTTAGTCCTCCTCCCTGGGCTGCGGGGTCTGAGATGTGCTCTTGTCACCTGGAAGCTGCTGCTGTTCACGTTTATGCCCTAATAGCCACACTTTCTTCATGGCTATAGAAGTTTACTTGTAAAGGCTTTAAACAGTAAGTCTGAGTTTTTCACGTTGAATTTGGAATTTCTTTTTGGAAATCACTTTCAGAGCTGGAGTATAAGCCTAGCAAGAAAATGAATACTGTGATTTGGTGTCTTTTATTACACATGCTGGCCACAAGTGACAACTTACCTGAGAGAAGAAAATCAGTTTGCTCAGGAGGGTAAAATATTTTCCATCATAGAAATAGGACTCAGTCGTTAGTGGTGTTCCAGGTGGTGCTTTCAGCAAGATTTTCTTCTTAGGAATGTGCACATTATCTTATGGAAAAGTTTCTAAGTTCCCTTAGTTGCTTACATTACTGTATATATGTTTTATATGTTTACATAAATATTTCATGTATTTGTGTATGGGGACTTGGGGGAATGACACTTGCTTAAATATGTTCATTCTGGTATTTTTTTTTTTTTTAATATCAGTGTAATTGGACTGAATTTATCCTCCTGCCTTAACTCGGTGAAGGACAAAATATCCCAAACAACAGTTTTGCCACATTGGACAATAGGCAGTGCAGGGCAGAGATCCGTGAGAGACAGAAAATCAACTAGATGAGCCTCAGGACTGAGCAGGCCTGTGGCCTGGCTGTTGCAGACCGTGGCTCGCGGGGGGGGGGGGGGGGGGGAGGGGACGTGGCCCAGACAGAGCCTGGCGGTTTCTGAGTTGAGGAGGCCGTGTTGAGAATTCGGGGAGGCCAAAGTGAACTTGCAGGGCAGAATGCCAGACGAGAGAGTTCTGGACAAACATATAGGGCTCCCCTGAATCTTTAGCTGGCTACTGATGAACATGTGTGTGTGGGAACTCACCCAACTCAAGGAAAGAACCCTGGAAGTGAGCAGTGAAACAGCCCTTGGAGCTCACACTTTGTGTTCCCACTAGCCAGAGTGGACAAGTCTTATAACACAGTGTGCTCACAAGGTATTGCTTCAGTAGTGGGCACAATGAAAGGCTCTGTGATCCTGCCTCTCCCAAAGCTTGCAAGCAAGCTGTGAAAGGACCACACTCTTCCCAATGACCTAACTATGGTCCACAACAAAGCTCAGAAATATTGTGAGAAATAAAGGAATAAAAATATACCCAACACCTACCAGGGTAAAATTTACAATGTCTGCTATCAAGTCAAAAATTACCAGGCATGCAAAGAAAGAAGCAAGCAAATATTGGGCTGGCCCAGTGGCTCAGGTGGTCGGAGCGCCATGCTCCTAACGCCGAGGTCGCTGGTTCGATTCTCACATAGGCCAGTGAGCTGTGTCCTCTACAGCTAAGATTGTTAACAATGGCTCTCCCTGGAGCTGGGCTGCCATAAACAGCTGGAGGTTGGTGTGAGGTGCCATGGGCTACCATGTGCTGCCAGGAGTGGCTGGTGGCCAGCATTAGTGGCCAGCAGCCATCGTGAGTGGCCGGTAGCCAGCAAGAGCTGCTTTGAGCTGCTGTGAGTAGCCGACTGGAGACTGACTACCTCAGCTGGGGGGCAGGGGGAGCTCAAGGCTCTTAACACCAGCATAGGCCAGGGAGCTGTCCCACACAACTAGACTGGGAAACAATGGCTTGAACCGGAGTGGGGCAGGGGGAGGCGGAAGAAGGGGGAAAAGAAAAAAAAGAAGCAAGCAAATACAATTCATAATTAGGAGCAAAATCAATACATAGAAACAGGCTAAAAAATGACACATATGATAGAATTATTAGGTAAGGATATTAATACAGTTATTATTGCTGTATTCTGCCTGTTCAAGAAGATAGAGGAAAGCATGAGCACGTTAAGAAGAAACAAAACATAAGAAAACCCAAATGAACATCTAGAGTTGCAAATGATACCGTCTGAGATGAAAAATACAATGTATGAGGATTAGCAACAGATTAGATACCGCAGAAGAAAAGATTAGTGAACTAGAAGAGACAGCAATAGAAAGAATTGAAAAAGAGCCATCAGGGAGAAGACTGAAATTTTTTAAAAAAGGAAAAAGTGAAAAAAACTTCATAAGTGAATGTGAAAGCATAAGTCAATGTGAAAAAAAACTTCAAGTGATATGTGAAAAAAACTTCAAGTGGCATACTATACATATATGTATAATTGGAGTCCCTTAAAGAAGGAATGGGGATAGGGAATAAGAAAAAATATTTGAAGGAGTAATGGCTGAAAAATGTCCAAACTTGATGAAAATTATAAATCCACAAATCCAAGAAGCTTAGTAAGCCTCAAGCATAAGAAACATGAAGAAAACTACACCAAGGCACATTATAATTATATTGCTGAAAACAATGATTAAAAGAAAACTGCAGTGCAGTCAGAGGAAAAAAAGCCATGATATACTGGACAAAGGTCAGACTAACAGCAGACTTCTCATGAGAAATGTGTTGGCCAGAAGATAGGACAGCTTAAAGTACTGAAAGGGAAAAAGAACATAACCTTCAATTCTAAACCAACAAAAATATCTCTCAAAATGAACATGAGATAATGACTTTTCAGACATAAAAAAGCTAAAGAATTCATGACTAGCGATTTTCGTCCTTAGAAATATTAAAAGAAATTCTCAGGCAGGGGAAAAAAATGCACCAGATGGAAATCTGAACCTACACAAAGAAATGAAGAGCACTGGAAATTGTAAATAAGTGGATAAGTATTTTTAAGAACTACTTTAAGTGTAATTGTTTAAAGCAAAAATAACAATGAATTATGGGGCTTATATATAGAAGTAAAATGTATGACAACAAAAACATAAAGGCCAGGAGAGGGGAAACAAAGTTATGTGTTTAGTGATAAAGTCTTATTTGATGGCTGATTTTGATAAGGTAAAGTGTACACTGTACACACTAAAGCAGCCACTTCAAAAGGAAAAGACATATAGCCCACAAACCAACCAAAGAGATAAAATAGAATCATAAAGAATTGATTTTTTTAAAGCTGAAAAAGGGGATAAAAAACAAATGGGTTAATAAAAAAATAAAAAATAAGATGGTTGATATAATAAACCCAACCGTATCAGTGATCGTATTTAATATAAATGGTCTAAACATCCCAATTTGAAAAGATTGTGAGATTGAAAATAAAGCAAGACCCAACTATATGATTTCTGTAAGTAACTCGCTTAAAATATAAAGATGCAACTAGGTTAAAAATAAAGTCATAGAAAAAGATATGCTTTGCTTCTGTCAGTGAAGAGAAAGCTGAAGTGGCTATATTAGTACCAGACAAGTAGATACCAGAGCGAAGAATATTACCAGGGTTAAAAAGTCATTTTGTACTGATAAAGCTGTGAGTTCATCCAGGGAATATAACAATCCTAAACATTTTTACGCCTCATAATAAGGCTTCAAAATATGTGAAGGAAAACTGAGAGAACTTCAAGGAAAATAGACATCCATTATTATAGTTGGATATTTTAGCACCTCTCTCAATAATTGATAGAATAGAAAATCAATAAGGTTATAGAAGACTTGAACAACACCATCAGCCAAATTGACCTAACACATTTGTAAAACACCCAACAGCAGCAGCATAAAGTAAACATTGAACATTTCCCAAAATAGACCATATTCTGGGTTATAAAAAAGTCTTGATGAATTTGGAAGAATTAAGTTTGTACAAAAGTATCTTTTCTGACTACAGTGGAATCATATTAGAAATCAGTAACAGAAAGGTACTTAGAAAACTACAAATATTAGGAAGTAAACCATACTTTAAACAGCCCATGTGTCAAAGAAGAAATCAAGAGGGAAATAAAAAATTTTGAACTGAATGAGAATGAAAACACAACATAGCAAAATTTGCAAAACACAGCCAAAGCAGTACTTAAAGGGAAATTTGTAGCACTAACCACCTCTTTATGCAAGAGAAAGGGTTCAATGACCTCTGCTTCCACCTTCAGAAAGTAGGTCAAAAAAAAATTTTTTTTAAGTTTTCTTCCCATGTGGGAATCGATTCCCATGTGGGAATCGAACCGGCAGCCTTCGGAGTTAGGAGCATGGAGCTCCAACTACCTGAGCCACCGGGCTGGTCCCCCTAAAATTTTAAATACCCAAAATCCATGAAACCAAAAGCCGATTCTTTTTTTTTTTTTAACTTTTATTCATTTAAGTGTGTTTTTCCAGGACCCATCAGCTCCAAGTCAAGTAGTTGTTTGAATCTAGTTGTGGAGGGCGCAGCTCACCGTGGCCCATGTGGGGATCGAACTGACAACCTGTTGTTAAGAGCACCGCGCTCTAACCAACTGAACTAACCGGCCGCCCTATCTGATTCTTTAAGAGGAATAAAATTGATAAATTTTGAGCCACGCCAAAGATTTGAATACATGCTGCAGAAGTGTGTGAAAATTTGTGAAAACCACAGTGAGACAATACCACACACTCATTACAATGGCTACAGTTAAAACAATCCACCACATTGATGAAAATGTAGTCAACTGGAACTCTCCAACAGTGCTTTTTGGGAGAAGTTCGGAAATTTCTTAGAAGTTAGACATGTAACTCTTATAGGACCCAGTCATTCTGTTCTGTTGGTATTTGTGCAAGAGAAACAAAAGCATATATGTCCACCCTAAGATTTGACATCAGTGTTCACAGCAGCTATTAATTTGTAATAGCCCCGAGTGGAAATAACCTGAGTGGCTCTGAATGGGACAATGGATAAGCAAGTTGTGGCTTAGCCGCCCACACAGTGGAGTACTACCTCGTCATACACGGGACACATTCCTGATACACAACTGGGAGTCGTCCCCAAATGGTGCTGCTCCACGAAAGGAGCCAGAAAAAGCGAGGAGGTGGTGTGGTACCATTTATATACAGTTCTAGAGCTTGCAGTTGACCCAGAGACAGGCCAGCGTGACTGGGTAGGTTAGGTCGGAGGAGAAGGGAGCGAGGAGAAAGGGGGTGATGGTGGTGGTCCTTGCCGTGGTGACCGTGATGGGCTCCCCGGTGTGTACTTGTCAGAACTATTCACATGGCTACTTCAGATATTTTCAGCTTATTGTTCATCAGTTCTACTGCTGTACAGCTCAGCTATAAAATGTTTTTGGAACATCTGTGGAGTTTATGTTTGTACCTCGCATTTCATCACAGATTCTTCGGAGAGTAACCACGCGGTGGGCACTAGTGTTCGGGTCATTTGGATTTCAGTCAGGTGTTGTTGTGAGCCAGGAGTGCCTCGGCTTCACTCATGTCCTAGCAGGGCGATGAGGCCGTGTGCCGAGAAGACATGAGATGGGGACAGGCAGGGGGCAGGTGGGAGGCGTGCTCTGTGCCGTAGGAGGCAGGTGGTGGCAGGTCTGACAAGACCTCTGCTAAGAAACCAGTGTCAGGTGAGAGAAGGGGCACGACAGCCCCATGGAGGCTGTCTGTGCCCGTGGGACAGCCCTGAGACGGGGAAGCCCCCTCCCTTGGAGACGTGAGATCTGCTCTGTGCCAGACGTCCTTCCAGCGAGAACATGAGCGACAGCAGGCCACTCCTGGCCCGCTCGCTCCCGTCCTTCCTCCTTCCCTCCATCCCTCCTCTGGTCTCCTGCCCCACCGCCTCTCCTGGAGGAGGAGGTCCTTGCTGGCCCCTCCCCCCCGCCCCGTAAAGGGCGCCATTCCGAGCCCCAGGTACTCTTTCCTGCTGTTTTGCTCCTTCTCCCTTCCCACTATCTGGTGTTTGTATTTTTTACTTTGTCTTTGACAAGGCCGTTAACTCCCCAGGACAGGGAGCTTTGTGTTATTGACCACTGTGTCCCCAGGGCCTAGACCAGTGCTTTGGCACATGGCAGGCTCCCAGTAAATACTGGATGGATGGGTGGGTGGATGGGCGGATGGACGGACAGCTGCAAGGGAGCTGGACGCTGTCAAGTCATTCTGGCTCTTACACCATGATTTCCGGCTTGGGGGTCCTTGTAACCATGGAGTCCAGTGTCTCTGTGGCTGGGTAAAGACGCAGCCTGGAAGGGTGTGAGGGCCGTGGCGGTTCTGTCAGTGGTGGGGGCTGTTTTCTAGGACTAGGGATAAGAGGTGGCTTTACTAGGGTGTTGAAATTGTTTGGCATAATTTAGACATGTTAGATCTGTTGGGACAGAGAGCGACAGCTACTCCCATGCGATGCCGTGGTTTGAGAGGCAGTCTGGAGCTTTCAGGAACACCACTGGGAGATAGTAGTAGTCCGCATTCTCCCCTCGCACCCCACACATTCACATGGCTGCTGAGCTGGGTTTGATTGAATCCTTGGAACCCTGTGGACATGACAGGTGTGCAGTTTTTTTCAGTGTTTATAAGAGCAGATGACACTATATGTGCAAGTCCCCCTTTGGTGTTAGTGCTGCTGTCATTCGTTCTTTTAATTACTCAGTTTTTAATCTATTCCCTCAGTGCCCTCAGTTTAGGCACCCTGGAATTTGGAGCAGAGCCAGGGGTCCGGCGGGGAGAGTGTTGTGCAGTTCACACCTGTAGTCCAGTTGACAAGCACAGCCGAGGGCGTATGGGCCCTGATGCCAGAGGACAGGGAGAGAGCCGTGGGACGGGCTGGGGAAGGGCTGGGCATGGGAGGAGCGTCTGGGTGTAGCTGGACATGGGGGCTGCCTGGGAGTCCCCGCCAGAGCGGCCTGGGCTGCCTTCCCGCTGATGGTACCACGCAGGGGAGCTCAGACAGTGACAGGCCTGGGGGGCTCTGTCGCCCTGATCCCATGTGTGCTCTGGCTCGGATCCTTTGGAAGGCCATACCTGGCTTCCCTGCTCACCTGTTGCTCAGGTATGCAGACGACCCATCTTGGGCTCATGCTGATTTAGGTTTAAATCTGGACCTCTGCTTGCTGACCTTGTGATTTGAAGCCTTTTTAAAATCTAGGAGCCTGTTTGTGTGTTTTTAAGGCTAATTTTATTTTTGTGATAGGGTGGTTGATAATCCTTTGGAGAGGATCTAGGGTAATAATCTTGTCTCCTCCCCCCACCCCCACCCTCACCCTCTAGTTCAGAACCTGTTAGAAAAAGTGCACGTTAAAATTGGATAGCTGGAGAAGATGTCGGCGTAACTGCTGCTGAGCTGGTAGGGAGGCTGGTCTTGGGGGTGTGGCCCCTGCCTGCGGCCCCCACTCCCCCCTCGTGTCTCTGAAATCCAGAGCTTGGGCGGCCCACGTTGGAGGCGGTTCGAGCTGCAGACACACTGAGGCCAGAATTGCCGCTGGGGCCCGAGCTCTCACAGCAGACATCCCCACAGTGGTGGCTTCAGGCCCTGCTGACAGGCTTCCTGGAGCTGTGGGAGCAACACTTTCCACGGGCGGGGCAGTACAGAGGTCTGGGCGAAGGGGCTAGTTGTACGGTTTTCTAACTACTATTGAGATGTTCTTTGTGGCATTACTGTTTCATTTGAAGTATTACGCGTTTCTAGAACACTAGGTACAGTTTCATTCAACAGTTCCCTGTGTGATGTTTCTGTACATAAACACACACATGCATTGTAATCTCTGAACTGTGCAGAATAGTTTTTAGTGGTCTTGGCTTTGTGTTTTGAAAATGTACATTGTTTTCTGTTCCAGACTCCTTTTAACTTTGGCGTGAATCATAGGACACCACCCTACCCCGCCGGGGATTACTGTCTTCTGTGCAGAAGCGAGCGGAAAGACTCTTCATTCTCAGAGAGTGGGATTAAGGCTGCGAGCAGACTGGCCCTTTCCACGGCTCCCAAGGGCAACAGCGTGCTGCACCTGCCACTGTGGGTGTGCCCGGACTGCCGGCGGGCTGTGGAGAAGGAGGAGCGGCCCGGGGGCCCGGAGCAGCCTGCGGTGAGTGCCCCGCGCAGAGAGCACGCACGGCTTCCTGACCCCACGGGCAGGAAGGAACTCCCTCCTCTGCCATCTTCTGCTCTTCCACCTGGTCTTCCTGGCCACACTGTTCGTGGGCAGTACACCTGCCCTCCTTGGGCAGACAACTCAGTTGGCTGGGGCTGGGGGCAAAGTGTGGCTTTTGGCTTTTTAGTCTGGCCTCAGGATTTCTTGGGTGAAGCAGTTTCCTGGAGAGCTAGGAAGCTTTTTATCTGTTTAGTTCTAGACAGTTCCATGTGCTGGTAACTCACCTGAAATTCTTTTCCGGATGCAATTTTCAAGCCTGGGTTTCCCCCCTTTTTCTTTGATGTCCTGTCTCGGATGAATGGAGGGGTTCTTGGGGCCCAGGCCTGTGTGGGAAGGCCACACTCTCAGTGTGATGCTTGCCCTGGGCTTAGTGGGCCCTGCTTCTGAAAGGGCTTTCCAGTCTGCTCTTCAGCTTCTGGAAGGAGTTGGCTCGTGCAGCCATTTGAGGCCCCGTGTCCTAGGGCTTCTCTGTTCCTTTGACCTCTGCCTGCAAGTAGCTGTTCTGCGTTTTCTGACCTGGGATTGCTTCCCAGGCCAGCCCCTGGGAAGGCCGGGCGAGCGATATGCTGCTGTGCCAGATGATTCTTCCTGGTCTTTCTGGTCTCCTCAGTCTCCTTGCAGCCTGCCACTAAGCCAGTGACTTGTTTCAGGGGTTCCTTCAAGGCAACACGCCAACTCAATGTGCGTGTCTGGAGCAGTGCTGAAGTAGCTAAACCTCAGGATCGAGATGGATTCCTCCCCACACTCCTCCCACGTGCCCCTCTGCTGCCTGCGTCCTCCTGCTCAGTGCTTCTTCCTAATGTCCTGTGCATTTGTTTTGTCTGTGTTTCTTTTTCGCTGGATTATGCACTCCATGAGGGCAGCTATTTTTGTGTAGCATCTCCTTACCAAGAACAGTGCCTAGCCCGGCGTATTTGAGGTGCACAAAATAGTGAATTAACGAATAAATAGTGAATGAAGAAAGAAATGAATAGATCGTGGAATGCCCTCATTAGGGATTAAGAACATGGCATAATCAGTCTTAACATTTTACTTTGTTTCCTTTCTGTGTCCGCTCACAGGATCTGGCCTTTTCCCCATCTTTTAATGGAAGGCTATGTAGGACTGGGTTAGTCTGACTGTGCCTTTGGGAACGGATTGCTGTGTTTGTTCTGGTTTTGGAGGCAAGTGCAAGACCTGTGATTTCCCTGGGGGAGTCTCACTTCCTAACTCCCAGTTTGTCCTGGAGAATGGATTATCAGATGTGGCTTGCTCTTGTCATCCAAAAAAGTGACGCTGGGGACCACAGAGGTGTCCTGTTGGCCTGTGTTCTGCTACTTATATAAAGTTGGCCTCCTTTGTTCGAGCTGGTTAAAATCGCTGGCCTTTAAAAAAAGAGATGTGATTTACATGTGGCAAAGTCCACCCTTTGAAAGTGTGTATGTTCACTGAGCTCTGACAGGTTTGTATGGCTGTGTGATCCCCACTACTGCACAGGCTCCCTCGTAACACTGACCTGATTCCCGTCCCAGCAGTCTTGTTCCCGTCGTGCCTTTGAGAACTGTGTGTCAGTGGTCTGTTGCTGGTTTTTGCTGAGTACATTATAGACACGCACCACGGATTTTCTCCCTCACCATTGATGGACGTGGGTTGTTTCCAGATGTGGACTGTTGCTCTGGCTGTGTGACTACACCCCAAGATGGTGCAAACCTTTCCTTCTCCCTCCTCGGCCTCGCCCTCCCCCCACTTCAGGGAGGCTCCAAGCGGACTCTCGGGCCCTTGCTCATGTCTTACATGGGCCCCGGGAGCCCCATCCACTGGGCTTTCAGGTGCCCGTCCCGCCGTCCTCTCCACGGCTTGGTTGCTTTGGTTGTTTATTTCCTCTGGTGAGTCCCAAATCTTTCCTTGTGTCCTGGCTCCTGCGCAGGAGAATGCAGAGGCTCTGGCATTGTCCGTTTTCTAGTAGCCCGCCTTTCACCTCGTCCTCCCTTCCCCTGTCACCGTCTCCTCCCTTCACAGCCGTACATGTGTCTCTGGGTGAATTTTAAACTTCTGATCTCATTTATTTCATAAGGAAGAGGTTTTCCATTTCTTTTCAAGTTAGTTTTGGTAAATTACATTCGTAGAAGTTGTCAGAGTTACTGGTATGCAGTTGTGTGTCGGTGGTCTCCTTTCAGTTCCATATCTACAGATGCGACTCTTCTTAATCTTCAGGTTTGTGCTTTTGTGCTTTTTTTAAACAAGTCTTGCTAGAAGTCTGTCAATGTTGTCTTCTCAAAGAAGAGCTTTTTAATTTTTAAAGTGTGTCTCCCTTCACTTTGTGTCACTAATCGCTGCTGTGTGGTATTTGTGTAGTCCGTACTTGTTAGTGCCGTGGTCCGTGTGATAAAGCTGAACGGCACAAACCAGAGCCGTGCAGCGTCCCTGTCCCGCTCACTCTGCTCCTCACCACCCTTTTCATCTCCCCAGAGGCCGAGGTGTCCGCTGTGGCCACATTCCCGTCTGTTCCTCTGGACAAACTCATTTCTGTGTATTGAAGGTGGTGACAGCAGACGCCAGTGTCCATAAGTGGAGACGTGTGGTTTTCCCAGTTTCTTGTTCTTGCAGAGAGGCAGGGATGCCACGTGAGGTGGCTGCGCGTTGGTGGGCATGCTCTGGGCATGTGCTCCAGTTTCTAGGCCTCTCCTGAGGGCTGCTGACAGGTGTGGGGGAGCCTGAGCTTTGGTGCCAGCTGCTTCGGGGAGCTGGACTCACAGCTGCTCTCACCTGGAGACCTGTGGGAACCTGAGCCTTGCTCAGCCTGCCTGCTTGTGGGGGGGCAGCCCTGTGCCACGCGCTGATGCCAGGCAGCCTGCAAGGAACCGCCGGGCCTACCGATCACACAGGCCTACCGATCGGGCCACAGACACTAGGTTTTCTTCTTTCTCTGGTTCTCCTCAGTTTTTCTTCTCTGACATGTGCTGGAAGCCTTGAAGTACTGCTCTGGATTTTGAAACATTCGTTGTATTGGCTCCGTTTTAAGTATTATCCAATTTTCAGTATTTCTGTTTTCAGCCATGAATTGTTTAGAAGTATTTGTAACTATTCAAACTTGTATCTCTTGGATTACCTTGAATGACACTGACTTTAAATTTAATGCTGGTGTAGTTGGAGATGGCGGGCTGCAGTCACTTAACACTAATACACGGTTACATTTTTCTAAACGTTCTGTGTGTGCCTGCAAAAGTCTTCTCAGGGTGTAGATATTCATTCGTTAATTGTGCTCTTAAATCCTTTCATGTTCTTACTAATGTTTTGTGTGCTGAATCTATCAATTCCTGAGTAAGATCAGTTAAAATCTGTGCATGTCTCATTTGTCCTTTTTTCCTTGTAAATATTTCCACTTTTTGCTTTACATGTTTTAGGGCTGTGCTGGGTGAGTGCAGGTTGAAATGATTAAATCTTGGTGCACTGTGTTCCTTTTTTGCACCGAAATCATCTGTGGTGGCCGCTTTCTCCTAAGGGCGGTTTGTTTGCTGTTTGCATGGCGCCCGGGCCTTCTCCCTCTTTTTTTCATATCCTCGTTTCAGTCTCTGGGTGTGGCTGTGTGTTAGGTGGTCTTGTGCAGTCCGTGGCGAGACAGGCTTATGTGGCCTCGTTGGAGAGTTACTTCTTCATATAGTTGAAATTGACCCTTGTCACTGACTGGGCTTGCTGGTCCGTTTGGGTTTATTTCTGCTCCCATAGCTCACGAGTCCCGCGTTGCCCCCTCTCATGTCCCTCCCAGTCCTGCCCCCCCCACCCCCCGCCCCAGTTGGCCCTCTTCCTAATGGTCCGCTTGCTCTCCTGTCCTCGTGGGAGAGCTCTACACCTTCGGCCCTAAACACTGGCATTGGGTTGTCCTGGCGGTTCGGACTTTGTAAAAATAGCAGTGCTGTACGTATCATTTGGTCTGATTCACTTTGTTCAGTGTTATGTGTGAGATCCACAAGTACTGTGGTTTCTTCATTCTCATCACTGTATCTGCTCGCCTTTCTGAATGGACTCATCGTAGCCGTTTGCCCGTCTGCCGTTAGGAATGGTGCGCTTGGAGCAGACGCTCACATGCTCCCTGCTAGGTACACACGGGAAAGGGACCTGAGGCCGAGGGACTTGATAGCATTAAGTGACTGCCGTCATTTATGAAATAGTGGTTTCCCGAGTTAGGCAGGTCTTCCAGACGCTGACACCTCTCATTATTCAGTGTTCAAAATTGGTGTTTGTTACGGCCACCACCAGTCTCATCAGAAAAGTCTTGACTGTGGAGAAGCTGTTGAGCCCACAGTGATGGATACGTTTTCCAAACTTCTAAGTTTTGCTTGAAAGCTCAGATTTGATGATGGCCCACAGATAGTGACAGCTGTTTTCCTTGAAGTGACAGGCTCATTTCATTGGTTTTTCATTTCAAGTCTGAATAACCTCATCTGGTCTGTCAGATGTTCTTTCATGTTGGTGATGTTTCATGGGCGAGTGGCTCATTCAGCACTCGGCGCCCTGCGCTTTCCTCGGGGACAGGTCTGCAGAGATGCTTTCTGCAGACTGTGTGTGTCAGCACAGAGAAAATCCAGAAGACATGTGCTTAAGGGCTGCGATTGAATGTGAATGATTTTACTGCCTAAGGACGACATTCCTGAGTGTGTGCTGGGGAGGGTGTAGCGGCCCCCAGGACACTGCGCTGCGCTCTTCCCAAGGTGCCGGCACGTTCACCCACCACTGAGTTTTGCACTGTCCGTGCAAATGTCGACACCGTGAAAAGGGCAGAGGACCTCTTAGTGGTAACATGGAAGGAGTTTGGACTCGGGACCTGCTGCCAAGGCCGTCAGGGCTCCCAGCGTCCATGGCCACACAGAACCACGGTTCTGCTGGTTATTTGTCTTGTTCTTCCGACGAGTGGGGCTCTTGACGCTGCTCAGCGCCGGCCCGTCAGGTACGTGCATTGCAGATACCACTGCCTCTCTTTTGCTTCCCTTTTCACTATGTTTGTAGTGTCTTTTGATGAACGCAAGTTTAGTTTTAATCTAGCCAAACTTCTCAGTTTTTTCCTCAGTAGTTACTGCTGCTTCTATCAGCAGTCCAAAGAAATAGGTGAATGACACATGTGAGCCATATAGATAATTTAAAAATTTTAGTAGCACGTGTCAAAAAACAAAAAGAAACAAGGGATATTATATTTTTTACATCAGTATATCCAAGCTCACATCAGCCTGTACTCAAATATAAAAATATTAATAAGGTATTTTCTATCTTTTCGTACTAAGTATCAGAATCCTGGTGTATTTTACACTTAGCGCCCATGTCACTTAGGGTACTCACATGTCAGGTACTCAGGAGCCACATCTGGGGCTACTGAGCACACAGCTCTGCAGTTACTGGTTTGCCTTCCTGTTTAGACCTACAACCTGCCTGGAATGCAGATCACAATTTTATATGGTGGAAGTAAATGTCAAGTTTAATTTATTTCTGTGTAGAGATCCAGTTTCTCAGCAGCTTTTATTGAAATGGCTGCACCTACCCTTCAGCAGCACCTTTGTTACAAATCAAGGTCCATATGTGTGTGGATGTATTTCTGCTCTGTCGGGCTGTTTGTCCTGCCAGAAGCCCATTGTCTTAATGACCATAGCTTTGTAATAGCCTATTCAGAGAGAACGTCCTCTTGTGCTTTTCAAAACTGTTTTGGTTATTCTTGGTTCTTTTCTGAATAATTGAACATCTTTTTGTCAGTTTATACACACACACACACACACACACACACACACACACACCCCCATCCCCCCCTTGAGATCTGACTGCATTGACTCTTAAGTCAGTAGGAGAATTGACTTCTTTCTATTAGGTTGGTGCATAAGTCATTGCGGTTTTTGCTATTGTTTTTAACCTTTTAAACCGCAGTTACTTTTGCACCAGCCTAATAATACTGAGTCTTTTAATCCCATGAGTATGGAATTTTTCTCCATTTATAAGTGTTTCATATTTTTCTGTTATGCCATTGTATCTTTTTTCCCAAGAAATTTACTCCGATGTATTTGACTTTTAATTATAGTGTTTTAAATGGCATGTTTTACATTTTTCCTCCTCTAACTTTATTGGTAGAGATGATATTGATTTCTTTGTAACTTGTTAATTGGACTATGAGTCATATAGGCCTTTGACCTCACTCGTCTCAAGTGGAATCCCAAAGTTTTTCAAGAGTTGCAATTTCAAGTCACAGTCACTGCCTCAGACGCCCTGTGTGTTGCTGGGTGACCATGCCGTCGTCATGAAGTCTCCACACGGGGTACTTGTGCTCCCCTTCTCGGCCTTGGTCACTGTGCAACCCGAGATAGTGGGTGGAGTGAGCATTGGGTACTGACGAGGCAGTTTTGGGGAGCACCTGGCGTTTCCAGTGGGGTTTCCAGAAGCAGACGTTAGACGGGAGCGCGATAACCAGCACTGAGCGAAGGCCGTTCTTTGAGGGATGGTGTGGGCAGCAGTTGACGGGCCTGGGATGGAGTTGTTTACTTGAAGGTGATAAGCCAGCTTGTTACTATCTCATGGGTGCTGACAGAAGACCCAGGACTCCTGGGCCGGAGCCCAAGGACTTCATCCCTCACGGTCCACAGGCATCACGCGCACGGGCGTGTCCTCTCTCCTTGCCCCTCCCCCCCGCCTGAGCCCCACAGCAGTGACGCGGAGAAGCCCACAGGTGCTATGGGCACAGGATCTCTCGCGGCTCAGGGCCCCTGAGTGTGGGAGACCCGCCACTCTTACAGTGAGCTGTACGCAAGCCTGCTCTGTCTCAAGGTCATCACCTGCAGAATCGCCTGAGTCGTGGGCCTGGGTGGGGGATAGTCAGCTTACAGCTTTGACAGATCCAACACGTGGAGGAGCAGGAGAGGCCCCTGAGGCTTGGCTCCCAGCAGTCTTCAGAACAGAAGTTTTTAAAAGGTAATCAAAGGGAGGAAGTGTTGTGTGGCAACAAGGAGATTGTATCTGACTTTTGACTAGATGAGTGTTGGTGGAAGAAGCCAGACTGCACTGTGGGATGAGTAACTGACTGGTGAGGAAGCTGTGAATATCCATTTCAGGTGCCGATTTTAAGGTGCTTAACTGGGAGGGCAGGAGAGGAGCAATCCGAAAGGGATGTGAAGCTGGAGGTGGGACATGGGATGTTTACTACTGAGGGAGAGAGCTGGTGGTTGGGGAAAGGTCCCATTTACATTTGATTTTGTGCTGTGTAATATTTGAGATATACCTATAGCAAAAATATATGAGAATATGTGTTTGGTACACGTATTATGAAGGATAATAAAATGAACACCTGCCAGCATAGAAATCAGGCTGTTCCTAATAGTGCGTACCTGTCTGTGTGCCCCTCCTCCCTTCCCCGTCTGCCCCTCCCCTTCTCAGGTAACTGCTGTCCTTGAATTCTGTGTCTATCATTCCCTTAAAAAAAAGGAAAAAACTTTTAAGAATTTTATCACTTATGTGTATCTCTAAATAATAAATTATTAATTTTGTTTTTGATCTTTATGAAAATGGTGCATGCTTGTGTCATCTTCTGTCTTGCTTTTCTTTGTTGAGAAGATTTCTCATGCTGTCTGGGTAGCTGCTGTTTATTCATTTTCACAAACATAATTTATTCATAAGTCACACGTAATTCAAGATGTTAACTATACTATGTATTCTATAATTTTATTGAAAGATGTAGAGTTGTTTTCTATTTTAGCAATTATAAAAATGTGCTGTCGGGGGCATTTACAAACCCATATACTGGTTCTCATTTGTAAGAATTTTCTTAGGGTGTGTATTCTCCAGAGAAAAAGAATAAAGGGTGTACTAATATGTATGTATGTATGTATGTATGTATGTATAGATGGAAAGATGGATGGATGTCAAGAAAGAAGGAAGCATGGGTTATGGATGGATGGATGGATGATGGATGGAAGAATGGCTAGATGATGGATGGGTGGGTGGATGATGGATGAGTAGATGATGGATCGATGGATGGGTGAGTGGATGGATGGGTGGGTGGGTAGATGGATGGATGATGCAAGAATGGATAGATGGATAGACGGTGGTTGGATGATTGATGGGTAGAGGGGAGGGAAGGAGGAAAGGAGAGAGGGGAGATTAATTATAGGGATTGGCTCATGTGTTTGTGGAGGCCAAGATGCCCCACAACCTGCCGGCTTCAAGCTGAAGGCCCAGGAAGCCGGTGGTGTAGTTCAGTCTGATTGCAGAGGCCTGAAAACCAAGGGGCCAGTGGTGTCAGTCGTGGTCTGGGTGTGAAAGCTCTAGTACCGGTGTGCAGGGATAGTGAAGTCACTCTTCTGCCTTTGTTCTATTCAGACCTTCAGTGGAATGGGTGAGGCCCACCCCCATTGGGGAGGGCAGTCGTCTGTACTCTGTCTACTGGTTCCAGTGCTAACCTCTTCCAGAAATGACCTCACAGCCACACCCCAAAATAATGTTCTCCCAGCTACCTGGGGCCTATCTTAGCCCAGTCAAGTTGACATGTAAATTGGACCATCACGGAATGTCTATCTGTGGAGTAGAGTTGCTGGCTTATAGGTAAAGGAAACACTTACATTGATAAGAGAATACCAGTTTTCCGAGTGAGTGTTCCCTCTGTACCCCCCAGCAGTGTTTAAGTCCAGTCAGCATATTCCTGCCCATACTCGGCTTTGGGTAGGCAGAGTTTGAAATTTTGGGAGGCGGGATAAGGAGTAAGGTAGACAAATGGTGGTGCTCATAGCTCCCATCTAAGGTAGGGGAGCCAGGATCTCTTTCTAGAAGAATCTCCTTTGAGACAGGCAAGGCTGCATAGGAGGCAAGTAGGTGGGACTGGGAGTGTAGTTGAGAAAATTGCTGCCAGAAATCTTTTTATAAATTGTTTTTGAGCGGGAGAGTGGATTTCACAGGTCTGGAATGGAAGAGGAGTGGTAAGGTTTCAGATGGTCTCCATGAGAAATGGGGACAGTGAGCTAGCAGGGCGTCCGGGGTGTTGGCCAGCCAGAGGTCCCTGGCGAAGGTGGAGACGTCACTGTGCGGTGGCCCCAGCCTGTCCATCGGCCAGGGTCCAGGTGCTGGGCAAGGAGAGCAACGAGGGGTGGTTGGTGAGCGGCAGGCTGGCTGTGCAGGCCCACCTCCAGGGCATCTGAGAGCAGAGTCGGCTCACCCACCCCGCCCCTGCTGGCATGCACCGTGGCCCCTCCAGGTGGCTGGCACCCACCCAACCCTGACTTTCTGCCACAACCGCTGTGCCCTGGCTCCTGTCTCGCCCAGCTCAGGGCATCTGTACAGAGCAGGCACAGAGCTGGCACGGGGGGATGGTTTTTGAGCGAAGGAGCAAGCTACCTTTGATGAATATGCCAAGGTAATGGATGTATCGGGACTTCAAAATGTTGACAGTACTCTGCCTGCACAGTGGAGCTCACGCCTGGGGCGGAGCTCTGCATGTGTTCTCCTGCTCCAGGAGGAGTTCTCCGACAGTGCAAACAGTTTCTGTTTGTATTCTGATAATGGGGGTGGAGGGATTTGCCCGACTTCTCTGACCTGGGGGGTCTAGGGCGCTACTTGTTAAGGCTGCTGAGGAAGGAGCAGAGGTTGTCCTAGTAACTCTTACGTTCTCTGCTGAGGCCAAGCAAAGAGCCGTCCAAGGCCTGGCCTGCTCTGTGCGAGAGAAACTCAGAGCGGCAGAGAAGTGGGCTGCTTGGGACGTTTGGCAGGGACCTGTGGGACCCAGGCCTGACTCAGGAGCCTGCTCTTGGTAGTCAGAACGAGGCCTGTGCTGAATTGAGCCACTTGGTGTAGGTTACTCATTCACTTGTCTCTTTAAAATAATGTTGATTATTTTAATGATTTTCAGGGGTTTTTTGCCTGCAAGTTGTAGACCAGCTTGGGTTTTTACAGTTATACAAAGGTTTGAAAAAACCTAAATTATATTGCATTTTACGTTTGTGTGTGTTTAAGTAACAAAAATAGTTTGGGTGGGGGGTGGGAGATGGCACTTTTGGAGAATTATTTTTCCTTTGAGGAGTCTGGGTAGCCCTGAGACATCCTACCACAGGATGACTGTTTGGCAAATGAGCCTTCTGCTTCTGTGTTTTCAAGGTTCTGTTTGGTTGTGGAAATTAGCAACTGTGCCTGTGTTCTCACATATATGGTAAAAATGTGAGTCTTGCATGTTACCCTATGGAGCTGGGGTCTCTAACAGTGTCTATAAGGTATATGGCCCCAATTTACACCAGCCACTTCAGAGTTGGCATCAGCATTCATCCTTATCTTGAATGTTTGCCCTGTTGGGTCTTGGCTCATAATATAAACACATACAATTGCTCTACAATGAACTTCATGGAAGTGGCTGCTTACGTAATGTGTCACTACTGCCCAGAATTGTCAGGTTGGGAGGACAGAACTTGAGTCCGCCTCCTAGAAAGGTAATCTGAGTGGTGGTCTTTGGTTTCTTTCACTTAACACAATGCTTCTGAGATTTATCCATGTTGCTGCGTGTCTCAGTAGCTAATTTTATTTCGGAGTCGTATTCCGCTGTACGGATGAACCACAATTTGCTTATCCATCACCAACAGAGGGACATTTGTGTTTCCTGGTTTGGACTGTTACGACTAAAGCACCTAAAACATTTCAGCACAAGTCTGGACATCGTTCATTTCTCTTTGATAAGTACCTAGGAGTGGAATTCAAGTCCTAGGGTAAGTGTATTCCTAACATTATACGGAATTGTTGTGCTATTATTTTTCAAGGTGGTAGACTATTTTCCAGCCATGTATGAGAGTTCCTGTTGATCTCCATCCTCACCAAGGCTGGATGTTGATAGTCCTTAAATACAGCCATTTCTTAATCACTTGTTGAGCATCTTTGTATGTACGCATTTTCCACTTGTATCTTTTTGATGAAGTGGCTGCTCAAATCTTTTGCCTAATTTTAATTGGGTTGTTTGTCTTATTATTATTGAGTTGTGAGAGATCTTTATATATTCTGAATATAAACCTCTGATCAGATATGTTTCTCAAATATTTTCTCCCAGTGTGTCTGAGTTGCCTTTTCATTATGTAACACTGTTTTTCCAAGAGCAGAAGTTTTAAATTTTGATGAAGTCTAATTTACCAATTTAAATGATTGGGGCCTTTTGTGTTCTATGTAAGAAACATTTGCTACCCATGGTTATAAAAGATTTTCCCTTGTGGTATTTTCTAGATGTCTATGATTTAAGCTTATACATTTGATCTGTGGTCCATTTTGAGTGTATCTTTTGTAAAGTAAGAGTTGAAGTTCACCGTTTTTGTATATAGTTATCTAATTGTTCCAAAACACTGTTTTTCCTCATTGAATTACTTTGGCATTTTTGTCAGCAGTCAGTTGATGCTGTATGGATGGATCTGCTTCTGGACTCTATTTCACTCTATATACATACCCACCGTTTTGTTTTTTTAAATCACAGGTTTTTTTTAAGATTTTTATTATTGGGGAAGGGGAACAGGACTTTATTGGGAAACAGTGTATACTTCCAGGACTTTTTTCCAGGTCAAGTTGTTGTCCTTTCAGTCTTAGTTGTGGAGGGCGCAGCTCAGCTCCATGTCCAGTTGCCATTGCTAGATGCAGGGGGCACAGCCCACCATCCCTTGCGGGAGTCGAACCAGCAACCCTGTGGTTGAGAGGATGCGCTCCAACCAACTGAGCCATCCGGGAGCTCAGCGGCAGCTCAGCTCAAGGTGCCGTGTTCAATCTTAGTTGCAAGGGGTGGAGCCCACCATCCCTTGCGGGACTTGAGGAATTGAATCGGCAACCTTGTGGTTGAGAGCCCACTGGCCCACGTGGGAATTGAACCGTCAGCCTTTGATGTTAGGAGCACAGAGCTCCAACCGCCTGAGCCACTGGGCCGGCCCCTTACCCATCTTTTTGCCAGCACCATACTACCTCAATTCTTGAAGCTTTTTATTCTAAGTCTTGAAATTAGGTAGTAGAATTCCTCCGGCTTTGTTATTTTTTCAAAAGTGTTTTGGGTGTTCTAATAGGTCCTTTGCATTCCATATAAAGTTTAGAATCATCTGGCCAGTTTCCACAGAAAGGCCTGCTGAGATTGTAACCTGCATTGTGTTGAGTTATAGACCAGTTTGGGGAAAATTGACATCTTAATATTGAGTATTCCAGTCCATGAATATGGAATGACTATTTATTCTTAGAATAGTATTGTAGTCTTTAAACTACAGGCTTTGTACAAAGTGTATTGAAAAATTTCCAAAGTATTTCATATTTTTCGTGCTATCTTAAATGGTACTTTAAAACTTTTTGATATCCAATTGTTTATTGCTAGTATATAGAAATACAGTTGTTTTTGTATAATTGACCTTGTGTCCTGTGAAAACTCATTTATTAATTCTAGTGGTCTTTTGGTAGATTGCTTAGGATTTTTCACATCGATGATCACGTCATCTACAAATAATGTGTTTCTTCCTTTTTTATCTGTATGTCTTTCATTTTTTTCTTGGCTTATTCCATTGACTAGGATCTCCAATATAATGTTGTGAATAGGAGGGGCGTGAGTAGACTTTCTTCCCTGTTCCAGTCTTGGGGGGAAAGCAGTTAATCTTTTACTGTTAAGTATGTGTAAGCTATAGGATTTTGTAGATCAGGTTGAAGAAGTTTACTTCTGTTTTTAGTTTGCTGAGATTTATCATGAAATGGATATTTAATTTCTTCAAACTTCTTTTTTTTTACATCTGTTGAGATGATCATAGAGGTTTTGTTGTTGTGTTTAGTTAACAAAATTAATTACGGTGATTTTTTTTGAATGTTGAAAGAACCTTGCTTCCTGGGATAATCCACACTTGGTCATGATGTATGTATTCTCCTTTTTACAGGTTGCTGTGTTGGATTTGGTAATGTTTTGTTAGGATTCTTGCATCTGTGTTCATGGAGGATGTTGGTCTAGAGGTTTCTTTTCTAACTATCTTTGTGTGGTTTGATGTCAGGATAATACCTCAGAATTAGGAAGTATTCTCTATTTTTCTGGAAAAGTCCGTGTAAAACTGGTATTTTCTGCCTTAAATGTTTGGTAGGATTCCCTAGTGAAGCTGTTGCCTTATTAGGAAGATTTTGAGTTCAATTTAATTTTTCCCTGATCAGTGAGTTCATTTTATATGTAAAGGGTATCTATTTCTTCCTGAGTGAGCTTTGTTAATTTTTTGTCTTTAAAGACGTTTACGTAATTATTTCACAATGTATGTAAGTCATTATGCTGTGCACCCTAAACTTACACAGGAATGTGTGTCAGTTTTATGTTTAAAAAATGGGGGGAAAAGGAAAGTTTTCATTTCATGTCAGATGGATGGACATGAAGTTGTTCAGAATATTCCTGTATTTCTTTTCCATTTCCATAAGTTCTGTAGTGATTGAGCGCCCTCTGACTGGGGAATATATCGGTTGTTTGATTTTTTCAAACAACCGATTTTCCAAACAACCAGTTGTCTTTTTTCCCAGATAGCCTGGCTAGAGTTGTGTCATGTTTATCGATCTTTTCAAAAGACCACATTTTGGTTGAACCGATATTTCCATTTTCTATTTTATCAATTTTTGCTCTTAAGTTTCTTATGTCTGTCTTTCTACTTTACATTTAATTTGTTCTCCATTGAAGGATTTACTGTGTAGTCATCGTGTATCCTATTTTAAAAGGCTTGACTTCATTCCTTGTCACCCAAAAATGCTGCTGTCCAGGTTTGGGCTTCTGTTGAGTCACCCGGGGCTCCTGTGTGTCAGGAGGCATCCCTGGCTCTAGTGTTTGGTGCTGAGCGAGTCAGAAAGTGTCCTGCTCTCAGGGGGCTGGCCATCCCGTGATGAAGACAGGCGGAAGGAGAGCACTGGGTGCTCAGATAGTAGCTGTGAGAGGAAGGGATTAATTGGGGCGGCCAGGTTGGAACTTGAACAGGGAACTTGAACATAAGAATAATGAAGGAGTAACCGCTCAGCTCCCCAGATCTGTGGAAGGAGCTCTAAGGAATACAGTCCTGGCGGGTCTAGGAAACAGTCCCTACTGTAGAGCGTGGGCAGAGGACCCGAGGAGGACACAACTGCCCTCCTGGGAGAGGGTGCAGTTAGGACCCTGGGGCAGCAGAGAGGATGCTGAGGAGCTGGGGGCGGGGCGCTGGGGAAGGAGGACCACGCTGCGTCAACGGTGTCCCTCCAGCGCCCTCTGCTGCCCCTCTGTCACAGAGCGGGCAGGGAAGGGGGCATTTGGCAGAAAGGTGGTCACAGGCTCAGCCGCCTCCCCAGAAGTGATGTTTGCTGAGGCATGACAGGGAGAGAGTTCTGGCAGTGCTGTTGGGAGCCATCCAGACAGTAAATCAGCGCTCTGGGCAGCAAGTGGTCTTAGGAAGCTCAGTTTGTTTCTAAGTGTGGGAGGTCCCTGGGGGCTCCATGCTCTCCTGCATCGGAACCCGCCTCTGGCTGCTGCTTGAACAGACCATCACAGTGGATGGACAGGCTGCCAAGATGCCAGCCAAGAGGTGGCTGTGGTCAGTGTGGGCTGGCAGCAGTGGACAGAGAAGCACGTGTGGCTTGTGGGTGGGTCTGCATAGGATAGGAGGGCACACCTTCCTTAGGCCACCCAACCTGCAGCCACTGGGGCTCAGCCTGGTTCTCTCACCACTGCCCACAGAGCTGCCCCTAAGTCACATACCGGTCAGACCCTGTATGTGAACATCAAATTCACACACATGCAAATCAATTTCACACATGTGAAATTCACGCCGTTCCTGTCCTCTGCTGGTAAGATTGTCTCATCTCCAGGTATTCTGGTCCATCGGCAGAAACCCCGATCGTCTCTTCTAGTTCACAGCTCCCTCCCAGCTTCCATGACTGATGCCCGGAATCGCCCAGAGAAGGCTGTGGGATGGAGAGCACCGGGGCTCGTCCTGTTCCCTTGTATCTTCCCGGCTCTTCCTGGGTAGAGAGGAAGCTCCAGGCAGGACTTGGGGTGTTTGTTCTGTGCCAGGCTCTCCGAGGTTCTCTGGTGACCAGGTCCTGAGGTCCAAACAGGTGTCCCATAGTAGGTGGCTCTTGCTTTAGGTTTTCCTCGATGTCAGTCAGGACTTCGCATTGGCCTGTCTGCTAGGGACTCTGAGACACCCCCAAACCCGCCTTGCCCCCTGGTCTAACCCCTGTCATGATGACGCTAGTCCCCACCCTCAGAGAGCTCTCTGATACCTGGCTTCCTACCCCCGCCACCCACGCAGTAGGCTCTGGCTAGTCTCCCGCCCTCAGGCTTTTTCTTTTCAGAGTCACGTATCGGTGTCCATGTGCCCGAACTCCAAGGGACCCATGACAGGCCTTGTGCTTTTGTCCAGTAGCCAACTGGGGTGAAGCTACAGGTGTCTGACCAAACCTGACAAGCACCCAGCCAGGCATGAGACCCAGGCCGCTCTGGCACAGGCAGACACCACAGAGGGTGGCAGGAGAAGGGACGGTGCAGTCCTCTGCACGTGCGATTGCCCTCAGGAGTCTCCCATGACGGCCCGTCGCTCAGGCTGTCGGGGGCACTGGCGGCCCTGTCAGTGAGCCCTGCAGGAGGCACCTCGCACCTTTTTCACCAGTGGGGGCCTCCAGCTCTAAGACTGGAGCCACGTTGCCAGATAACAGGGTCCCTCTCCAGCCCCGGCCCTGGCAGGAGAGACAAGCTGCCGGCTGGGCAGGTAGGGGGGTTCTCTTCTAAGACAAGAGAAACTGAAGGAGGAGAGCAGTCTGTGCTGGGGCCTGAGGTTGTCCCCGAGCTCTGCGTGGTCACTGCTGCCTGCAGCCTGGAGTGTCCTGGTTCCCAGTCTAAGCAAGAGCACCGGCCCTGGGACTCCACGGGCCAGGGACGCCTCTGCTCCAGCCACGTGATGCCGGGCTTGATGTGGCCACTAGGTTTCCACTGAGCGCCATGGCAGATGACTGGCTGTGTCAGTTCCTGGAGGTGGCCACTGGAGGCGGGGGGTCACTGCCTGTGGAATATCCTCATGGGGTTATGCTAGAACTGTCAGAAGGTAAACAAATAACGGGTTCCAAACAAAATCCTGGCGTGTCAAAGAGGAAAAGTTTCCAGTGTAATGTCAGTTAAGATATTTTCAATGTCGGTTTTACATGTTTTCTAAAAGGCATTTATCTGAAATTCGTGCATGAGCATTTGAACATAACTAGTTTATGCTATTCTCTTTCAAGCAGGGCCAAGACTTTCTTCTCCACGCCCCTCTTGGCGGGTCCCAGGTGGAAGCCGGCGGCGGGAGGCTAGCTTTGGGTGCCCAGGCGCTGCCCTCGGACGCGGCGTGTGCCTGTGAGGCCTGCAGTGAGCGCAGGTACCAGTGGGCGCCGCGGGAGAGTGGGTTTCGGGCCAGCCCACCGGGCGCTGGAGCTGGAATGAGAAGCGGGCCTTTTCAGAAATGCCACCCGCTCCCGAGAGGGAGCCCAGTGGTCTGGTGACGAGAGTAAGAACCGGAGGAGTGAGGCTCATCCATCCTCCCTGCCCTGAGGACTAATGTCAGGGAGCTCGTACTCGGAAGGAAGAGGGGCCAGAGCTCAGTCATCAGAACCCAAAGTCGGAGTCGACTGGGGGCTGGGGGTGTGGTGACTGCAGCTGCGAAGATAGCGTGGAGGAGCCAGGTCCCGGGCCTTAGTGGGGGGAGAGCTGCCTAATGGGCACCTGGATGGCCAAGGTCAAGGGAGCCCAGCCATCGGCATGACATCTCCTGGAGACAAAGGTCTCAGGGTGTGGCCGCCGAGGGGCCCCTGGGGCTGTGCGGGCCAGCAACGGTCAGTCCTCCGGCAGTGCCAGCAGAGCAGACGGGAGGAGAGGTGCTGGCCGCTGGTGCCCTGCGCTGTCTGCGCGGTGAGGAGGGCGCACTGCGCCGACTGCCCCTGACCTGCCCGCCCTCTTGTGCCACCTCACAGGGAGACCTCGGCAGATGTGGAGCGGGAGCCGCAGCAGCTGCAGAACTGCTGGTCTGAGGTGCGCTACATGGTCCGCTGTATTTACCGCCAGGCAGGGACCCCGCTGGCAGACGACCAGGACCAGTCCCTGGTGCCCGACAAAGACGGGGTGCAGGAGCTTGTGGACAGGTACACGTGTCCCCGTGCTGCGTCCCTTCCTGGCCTCTGCCGGCATGGGGGAAGCGGGGTGCTGGGGGTCTTCAGGCAGCCTGGCCGGGCAGGCCCTGTGGGTACGGTTCCAAACTCATTCTGATGGAACGCTCACTGCGTGTCATGGAAATGAAGTGACACAGGAAAAGAACGTGGCACATTTCTTAGTGTTGACACTGACGGTAACAGCCTTCTGAGGACTGACTACCAGCGCTGACACAGCACCTTCTCGAGCCAGGGAGCACAGGCAGTTGTCCCTCAGGGAGGTGACAAAGCTGAGGCTGTGTGCGGCTGGCGCCTGGAGACTGCGCACACAGCGGGAGTGGAGGCGCTGGGCCGGCCTGCCCACCTGGCTGTCCCCACACAGGCTGGCTCACGATGCATGTCTGCTCTTTGGTGACACCTCATGCTCGTAACAGTACGGAATTTGAGGTGGACGTGATTTTCACTCTTCCTTAGTTTGTAGCACCTCTTCTCCCTATTATGAAATGTTGCAATAAAAGCAGTAAATCTGAGCTAGACATTTCTGTATTGATTCTCACATGGGTCTCTTTCTCGCATTTTAAATGCAGCACCCTTGGGGGCCTCATAAACTCTTGTCATGTGCAGGGAGGGATGGGCTGCGGGTTCGGGGAACTCGCTGATGAATGGTCCAGTGTGTTCAGGGTTGCACCTCTGAGCCTCTGGTGTCCCATGAGAGGGTTCCAGGTGGTGTGTCCCTTTTTTAGAAGTTAGGTTTCTTGGTGAGTATTAGGAAAAAATGTATAACCTGCACATCAAACCCATGACTTCACAGCTTATGAGTGCTTAGGAAAAGGTTCAGGTAACAGACAATTGAAAGAAAATGTTCAGCAAATAATCATGCAGGTGAGGGGTGTTATAGTAGAGGCAAGACTCTGAAGAATGGAAAAAGTCTCCCCTCATTCCAGGGTGTGTGTGGCTTGCGTGGTATGCTTCTCCTAGACATTGTGTCCAGGAGCTCTCCTCGGTCGTTTAAGTGCCCTCACACGGCAGCAAAGTCCCTTGCCAGGCACTTGTACAGCTGGTGCCAATGATCCTTTCCTCCTTTCTGTGGCCCCGGCACCCTGTGTCACTGGGCTCTGCCCCTCCTCCCGCCTCATCTCCCTCTTCTGATGCCCTTCATTTCTGCCCCAGGGCCTTTGCATGTGTTCTTCTCTCTGTCTCAAATGTTCTTCCTTTTTCAGGGTTTTATTGGGTTTTTTTTCTGCCTTCCATCATTCACATTAGTTTTCAGTCACCTTGTCAGAGATGCCACCAGATCTAAAGTCCACGGGGCCTCCCCTTCACTCCTTATCCCCTTACCTTCTTTTTGATTCTGTTACAGCCACCACCTCGAGTTACATTGTGTGTGCCTGTGCTTTGCGCACCGTGAGGGCATCGTCCACGGCTGCCAACACGCGTGCCCGCGTGTGCTGTGGATGTGCGAGCCTCCTCGGCATCTTCATCACACTCCTGACTCTTGCTCGTACAGCTGGAACAAAATCCATTTGTAAAAGTACCACACGGCCATTTCATTCCATTTGTAAGATACAGAAATGGACAATGAAATTAGATAAAATGTATGTCTACGGTCACCATGCTAAGAGAACTGAGAAAGAGGCGTCTAGTCTGCTTGCAAGTTTGATTGTCTCTGTCATTTGAGTCTTGTTTGGCTTTCTTTTGACCGATGAAATGCAGTCTGTTTCAGAGGACATTATACTAGATTGTTATGCTGAAAAATTAATTTATCTGAAGTATACTAACCACAGTGGGAATCCCATCGATTTTTACCATTTCTCCAGCCATGTTTTATCTGAGGAGTCCCATTTTCTATTGCTGGATTTTACTTGGCTCTTATCTGTTACAACAGCGGTGATGTGGTAATTTTAAAATGGGATAGGTGACAACTTACATTCTTCTCTTTTGACCAGATGTGGGGCCAGCAGGTGAAAAGATCCATTATATGAAACCCAGGACCTGTATGCTTACTGTGTTTTATAACTCGTGTCTAACAAAGGGTCCTCCCGGTGATGGGTTCTAGGCGGACGTCGGAGTTGTTGCTTTGGTGCTTTTAGGTTTCCATCTAGAGGCTCCTAGAAGTGCACAATGAAAGGAAAGCCAAATTCTATAGAACAGGTTTGGAAAGTAGATTATCTCCAAGTTAGTAAAGAAATTCATGAAAAGGTTACTGTGGCCCTGTGGAGAAAGGGCACTTATTAATTTTTTTTGTTGCTCTTCCCCTTATAAATTTTATACACTTTTACCGGTTTTTTGGTAGGATGATTATAAAAGAGATCTACTGTCTCTGAGTTTCCGATGATTCAAAAATAACGCAAGCCCGTTTGGATTAACTACTGAATTCCTAGAAAGAAGGAAGAAACAGTCTGCTGCAGTCTCCACACAGGAGTCAATCTGTTGGGATAGTTTTTCTTCACCTGTTAACATGTCAGCATTCAAAAATTACTGTCTTCAGTCTTCTGTGTTTTCAGTAGTCCAGTCAGCTGCTGGTGTGTCCACTCTGCCACCTGCTGGCTGTGACAGTTCCAGCAACTTACCCAGCCTACGTGGCCTTCAGTGTTTAACACGCGTGACAGGCAGCGCCCGCCGTGGGGTGACTGAATTAACACGCGTGACAGACCCCTCTGGCCCAGATTAAACTCTCGGGGAATGTCGGTGTTTCTGCCCGTTAATGACAACTTGGGGAGGTGCCCACCACTCTGTGCCTGGGTCCCCCTCAGTTGAGAGGGGTTACTGCACCTCGCACGGGTGTGAGACGGTGCTGATCGTCATGCTCAAGAGGCTCCTGGGAAAGGCTTCAGGGAAGATGCTCTTGGATATAAAAGGGCCCCCTGAAGGGCACCTTGGGGTCGCAAGTGACGGTGACTGTCTCGTTGCAGGCTCTGTGAAAGGGACCCCTACCAGCTGTACCAGCGGTTGGAGCAGCAGGCTCGGGAGTACGTGCTGGAGATGAAGGTGCGCCTGCTCCGGCAGCTGTCGGCCGTGTCCAGGGTGAAGGCGCCGGCCGCCCTGCAGGGCCCTCCGCAGGCGCACCAGTTCGTGTCCCTGCTCCTCGAAGAATATGGCGCCCTCTGCCAGGCAGCCCGCGCCATCAGCACCTTCCTGGGCACTCTGGTGAGCCAGCACCTGCCCGTGTGTCGTTGGGAACGGAGGACCGTGTGGTGGGACGAAGTGCCTCAGCCCCCTCCCCGTGAGGTCCGGGCGGCAGGACAGAGCTGACACCCCTTTTTCTCTGCTGCTGGACAAAAGCGTTGAGTGGGTTGACATGCGGTGACACACTATGGAAACACTATTTGGGGAGCTTGAGGCCTAGGGAGCGAGGCGTGGGAAGCGGGTGCGGTGAGGACAGTGTGTGCGTGAAGGGGGGAAGAAAGATGTGGTTTGTAGTACCAGCTGGACACAGGCTCGTGTGGGGGGTCCACACAGGGCCTGTCACGGCCCCCAGGCGCTTTCAGTCCTTGATCACGCGACAGTGCAGCGGGTTAAGGGTGGGCTCACAAAGTCAAGTAAGGTGTTGTCTGCATCCTGCAGGCATCTCACATGAGCACAGGTTGGTGAGAGGACAGGCGCTGCAGGGATAGTCATTGGGAACTGGGTAAGCTGGGGGTTCATCTGAGACAACCTCAGCGCCTGCTGCTTGGAAGGCGACCACTGTCCACAGAGAGACCAGCCTCTCATGTCTTGGCTGTCACAGAAGCACCCATTTACTAGCAGTCTGTGGAGTTTTTCATCGTCACTTAAATTTTATTAAATGGCACTTCACCAGGCTAGTGGAGTAGTGGGTGATTTCTTAGTGGTAAAGGTACATCTCGAAACAACTACAGTAGTACCTCGGTTTTCCAACGTCTCTGTTGACAAACATTTCGGTTTACGAACGCCATAAACCTGGAAGTAAATGCTTCGGTTTTTTGAACACGCCTTGGAAGTCGAACATGTCACGCGGATTCCACGGAGTGCAAGATCCTGACGCCTAGCTGTCGGCTGTTTTACTCGAACGGTCTTCCAGAATGGGTTACGTTTGAAAATCGAGGTACCACTGTATAGTAACCAGTGGTTCCTAAGACCTGCTGATTCTAAAGTTGACTGACCTTGCCAGAAAAATGTACATATACACAGTTTTGCACTAGAGCCCGTGTAGTTGCAGTGTGTCCCTGAAACTGACCATACACTGGTCGTTTGGAGAACACTGGTTCTCTGAGGGAGCTGTGCAGGTTCTACAACACAGAACTCAGCATAAAAGGTGGTCCTCGTCGGAAAGGCATTTTGCTGGAAAGCTCAGATTTGATGATTGGCTGCAAACTGCTTGTTACTCTTCATGAAGCTGCCAGTTCGCGTGCTGTGCGGATCCAGCCAGCTCATTCTCTGCTGACTCCACCGGCTTCTCCAGAGACAGCACCTGTCCTGACCCTGCAGGACCCATGGGGCACATGCACACATAGAAAGGTGTTTCCAGAGAGGCACTGAGGTTCGGCTGTCCTCACCTTTTACAGCAGCTGTGACAGCACAGGTCCCGCATCCCCTGGGCAAGTTGCCCAGCCTCTGGGGGCTGTTTGGAGCCTGTGGATGGGGCGTGGCGGCTGCGGCAAGTTCAGGTTTACTACTGGTGCTGAGAACAATGGTGGCCTGCAGGAAGCACTCCATTATCAGCGCGTGTGCTTATTACCCTTGTTGGTATCGGGTTGTGAAATGAGTTTGGGGTCTGCTCTTTCTCTAGCCTCATCTGGAAGTATAACCTCAGATTTCGTAGAAAATGCCAAATGTCTCTAGAAATCAGTCTTCGCCTACTTACCTTTAGTTAACATCAAGGCAAAAAGCCACAGCTGTGGCCCCAGTGTTGTAACTAATTGTTCACGGACTGGCAGGCAGGGGCCACCGCTCTGTCCTGAAGATTTACAAGGGGGCACTGCCCTGCGTCCCCTGGCTAGCCAGGGCCTGATCTGCTGCTGCCTTAGCTCCTGCATGTTTGTCGTCATAGAGACGAATCATACCTCGGATCATGGCCTGCTCCTGTGTCCCTGGGGACTGCTGGAGTCCAGGGATCTCTGCATTTGTCTTTCCGTCCCTGTAGCTGGCCCAGTGCCTGCGCAGTGTTCCCTGTGAAGCCTGTTACACATGGCCATCCGACACTCATCTGTGGCCATGTCGTTAGAAGCACCTTGTCGGTGATGCTCTCGTTGCAGGGGCTGAGTTTATCAGTCCCAGGCCTGGGCTCTGCCGTGCCCAGCTTTCCTGCATTGAGTAACGGCCCCCAGAGGTGCTGGGTATGACATGAATGAGGACATGTGGATGTGTTTGGGTAAGCATGCAATGAGAGCGGGCGCTGTGACGTTGCTGGCATCGAGGAGGGTGTGAAGGGTCTTGGCACATGTCCCAGGGCCTGGCTGAAGCTCTTCTCCGTATTCAGGGTGTAAGGAGGCCGTGAGCAACAGGGCTGGCGCACGCACATGGTACAGTGGTGTCTGCGGTGCTCAGGCAGGGGTCGGTTACGTGTTCTTGCAGCCCCCCCCACCAGCCAGTTGTCAGGACAAAATGACGGAATCTTCACGTCTAGGTTGTTTGCTAACATCTCCAGTTGTGATCATCTTTGATTGGCTAATTGTCAGTAGGAACAGACCACTAAACGTAGTCACCCAGCCACCTGCCATCAAGGCGTCGCGCAGGAATGGTTGTCATGCTCAGCAGTTTCGGGGACCAGTCATTAGGCAAGGAGCACTTAGCCAGGGACGGAAGGTGATTCCAACACAAGAACACGTGCGTGGAGCTTGCAGACGGACGCATGGGTTCACACATGCACAGTTGTATCAAGGTCTGCTAAAAGGGAACGCTGCTTTTAGGACAGGCCATTTGTCCTCGCCACCTGTGTTGAGGGAGAGTGGACATCTCTCCGTGACTGTCAGCTTGTTCCCAGATGTTTGAAAGTTGTGTAAAGTACCTGATGAGTCTGGCTGCGTTTACTCGGGAAGTGAAAGGCCTGACTCTACGAGTGTGGCCAGTGCAGAAGCTCCTTGCACCTGTCCGAAGGGGAGACTCTCAGGAGAGGCCAGAAAATAACATCCGTGGGCATCGAAGCACTCGTATGCATTTAAATTGGTTGGAAAGTAGGCCTTTCGGTCCATTTTGTAAGCACAATTGTAAGAAATGACCATCAGATCCGTGCTCATTGCTCCTCCTCTGTCCTCCCTCACCTGTGTGGAAATCTCCATCCCTTTCTTTTGCATGAGTTTTTTGGAAGGGAGGCCAGGGCTGTGTCTGTGTAGGCAGAGACCTCCATTAGTGTCGGTTTTGGGACGGACGGGAGCCAACATCTTGTCCTATGCGGAAGCCTCCAGGCCTGTGCAGTGGGGCAGGGGAGAGGGACAGGAAATCCTGGGAGTTTCAGACCTCATCAGCCCAGTGCGTCTTCTCTTTATATTTTTTAACTAGGAAAATGAGCACTTGAAGAAGTTCCAGGTGACCTGGGAGCTGCACAATAAGCACCTGTTTGAAAACCTGGTCTTTTCAGAGCCCCTTCTGCAGAGCAACTTGCCAGCACTGCTGTCGCAAATCAGGTATTATTAGGCCTTTTTTTTTTTTCTAATTTTCTTGGGGAATATTGGGGAACAGTGTGCATCTCCCAGGGCCCATCAGCTCCAAGTCGTTGTCCTTCAATCTAGTTGTAGAGGGCACAGCTCAGCTCCAAGTCCAGTCGTCGTGTTCAATCTTAGTTGCAGGGTGCGCAGCCCACCATCCCATGTGGGAATCCAACTGGCAACCTTGTTGTTGAGAGCTCGCGCTGTAACCCACTGAGCCATCCGGCCGCCCCTCCAGAAGCTCAGCGGTAGCTCATTGTTTTCAGTCTAGTTGTGGAGGGTGCAGCTCACTGGCCCCTGTGGGAATCGAGCGGTCCACCCAGTTGTTCAGAGCTCTTGTTCTAACCAACTGAGCCATCCAGCCGCTCCATGTATTACGTCTTAATCTGCTTGTGTCCCCATGCTGTGCCAGCACGGTCCTTTGTGCATCTGATCACCACTGCCACATGGAAGTTCTTGCTGGAAAAATCACGAGGCTTTGGGCAAAATACAGTTTGGGCAGAGCACTCAAAACCCCAGGAGTAATGTGATTAACCTTTAAAATAACCTGGTACTAATGCTGCTAAGGTTTAACACCACAAATTCCTCAGGAGTAAGGAAAATCTCTGGTAAACATAGCATTCTACCTTCACAAGACTCATGCGTGGTCACATGACTGTGGTGTAGTGTGTGCTGTGGCACTTGGTGTGGAGATGGGGAGAGGGGGCTGGAGGAGGGCTCCCGCATGGGTCTGAGATGCCGGGGCGCTCCGAGGCACTGGGGGGGATTAGCCATACTTCCGAGTATCTCAAACGTTCCCACAGCGCGTTTGTCCACGGCTTGTGTTGTGTTACTGGTGTAGAGCGTCCATGGCACGACCCCTCGTGTGCCAAGACGATGTGCCAAGCACAGTCCTGGGGCATTCGCCCTGGTGATGGGGGAAGTGAGATGTAAGCTGGGAGGAGGCTGCCTTCCCCTGTGCTTTCACTGCACTGCTGAGACGGGTGTGGTGGTTTTGTTCCTTTTCTACTTACCACAGAGGGACAGCACAGATGGAGTCATTTTGCTGTAAATGTCCATATTGAAATATATTGGACCGGATTCATAAAGAACGGAAATTGTTTTTAAGTAAATAAATTATTGTAGTTGACTCATATACCAGCTGGAAACCATGTATAGGAACCTTTGTTTCCTATATTCCTAAATCCTGTTAGAGAGGTCTTAACTCTTCCCACTGTCCACCCTCACCTCCGGAGAAAGAGTCACCTTATAAGCAGTTACTAGAACGGGTTGGGGATGAGGCCAGAACAGTGTTAGGTGGGTGTGGCCTGCACTCTCGTGGGTTCCTTCTGTGCCCACTGTGAAAGTGTCCATGACGTATCATGGTGGGTCTCAGAGACTTGTCCTCACTGCGACCCTCACGGAGCAAAGTCAGGATAGTGATCAGAGCCATGAGTTTGAAGTGCAGAACCTGGTGTTGTCCCTTTACAACGTTCAAATGCAGCAAAAGCACTTGTTATAGAGGCATGCATCTTGGCGGAGAGGGGTTCTTACAGCAAGAACCCAAGGTATTTAGCCTTGTTTTTTCTTTTTCTGGTGAGACAGTGAATTTAATGGGCCTATCCTCCAACTGTGCATGGGTGACAGAAACCTGAAATGCAGTATAAAACTCCCATGTTTTTTCTCTGCCCTAGTTCTGGATTTCTCATTTACTCATTGCAAATGGTGGTCAGGCTACAAAGATCGGCAGTGTGTTAGCACGAAGATTACTTCTGGGTCAGGCTGCAGTATTGCTTTCAGGAGCAGGAGATGGAGGGGAATAGAGACGGGATGAAGCTGGTGAGACAGGAAGCGGAGCATTCCCCAGGAGGGATGATGACACCCAAAGGAGGGGTTCTGTCAGTTTCCCAGCAGATTCCCTTGTTGCACAGAGAATCAGTCGGATTTGAGCTGCTAGTGTTGATGTCCACTTAACTTGTAAAAGTTTTGCAAGAAGTTATATACAGACACCACCCCCTGACATTATGACCCCATCTGCAGCACATGAAATTGTAGTTGTAGTTAACGCTGGCACCTTGTTTCTGGCCTATATTTATTTAACTTTATTATAAGGTAAAATACAGATACAGAAAACCACACAAAGCGAATGTGTCGCTTAATGAATTGTTAGCAGGCAGACATCCCTCAGGTACCACCCAGCACACCCCCATGGCCACCTAGAAACAAGTCTCCTGGGGGCCCCATCGCCCAGCAGTCACACTTGGCCCTTCCTTTATTCTCTTGTCACTCAAGTGTGCATTTCCACAGTCTTGCCTGGGTTTTAGTTATGAAAGTTATTGCTCTCTTTTTTTGAACAGATTTATTGAGATTAATTTATTGCCGTACAGTTCAATGACAATTGGTATATTACGTTAATTTTCTAAAATTGTAGTTAAATAAAAATAACATAGAATTGCCATTTTTAAGTGTACAATTCAGTAATATTCTTACATTAACAGTGTTGGGAAACCATCACTAGTATCTATTTCCAGAATTTTCATCACCCCAGAGACTGTCACCATTAAACAGTGACCCCCATGTCTCCTCCTTTTTTTCCCCATGTCTTTTGAGATTTGTTACTCTACAGGCCCCCCACCCCCACCCCTTTTCCCTTAAAATTGATGTCAAAGAACGGGAGCCATTTATCCTGTAGTGATGCCCGGGATGTGGGTCCCGCAGCTGCCACTCACGGAGCTCCCGGCCCTCCTGCTCTGCCACCTGCGAGTTGGTGGCAGGCTCCAGGAGCCTCGCTGTGTCTGCTTATTTGTAGTTGGGAATGTTAGCAGCTATGACCCAAGTTGGTCTTTATTTTTAATATATAAAATTAATTGATAGGGAAAATTTTAATTCAGCTCATAGATACTTACTGAAACTGATTTTATGATTCTCCTGATCCCTTGCTGTCTCTCACACATTATTTGTAATAGATATTAGCATGAGTATCTTTCCATGGTGCTGTCATGTTTTTGCAAATTCGGTATTTAGATGGTAACCTGTTTTCTAAGCCACGGTCATTTGACCCGAGGACACTCCCAGGGCCCTGTTTCTTCCTCTGGAGTCCAGCCCAGCTTGGCCTGAATGTGAGCCCTGTGCCTACAGATTATGCTCCAGTGTCTCCACCAAGCATGGCCCAGGATCACCCAGAGGCAAAGCCTCCCCTGGTTCAAAGCAGACTTTTCTCATGAGGCAGGAGAGCCCTCTCACTTCCCGTAGGAGTAGGCCGGCGAGTGCAGCCGGCTGAGCCGCGGCTCCCTAGCATGCCAGTTTGCCAAGTGGTGCAGAGGGGCAGCTGGCTTTACATAGTGGGTGGTTTGCATGAAGAATGGACATTGGTCTGTGATGAGCAAGGTTGCAGGAGCAGGAGTGGGGAGAAAACCACTGCTTCCGGCAGCTCTACCGTGAGACAGAAGACTGTTCTCAGGCCTTGGGGTCCCCCAGGCACCGTGTGGAGCCCAGACAAGCCTCAGAGAGCCTCTGGGTTCTGTGTCCTGAGGCAAAAACAGCCTCAGAATGGCCTTGATGTTTGAGAGACCCTCAGTCACAGTGTGGGTTAGTACCGTTCTCTTTCCTCCCTCTGAGATTCCCTAAACAGGTTCTCAGTCACCCCTGATTTCTGCCTGCTCCCTCTTTAAAGTGAATTTCACAGATGGATGCGTGTGCAGGTAGCTTCCAAAACCACCAATTCGTTTGCAAGCTCTCCGTGTTTACATAGTCGTCACTAGTGAGTTCCCCAAGGATGGACACAGATAAAAGGGAAGAGGGAGGCATTTGTACCTGCTGAAAGGTCCTAATTTTAAAACCCCTTAAAATCACTTTATTGGTTTTTTTGTTTTTGTTTTTATTGGGGTAGGGAAACTATTTCCAGGACCTGATTGGGGAACAGCGTGTTTCTCCAGGGCCCACGAGCTCCATATCAAGTTGTTGTCTTTCAGTCTTACTTGTGGAGGGCGCGGCTCAGCTCCAAGTCCAGTCGCCATTTTCAATCTTTAGTTGCAGGGGCACAACCCACCATCCCATGCGGGAATTGAACCGGCAACCTTGTTGAGAGCTCGCGTTCTCACCAACTGAGCCATCGGCCGCCCCTCCAGAAGTTCAGCAGCAGCTCATTGTCTTAATCTAGTTGTGGAGGGCGTAGCTCACTGGCCCCTGTAGGAATCGAACTGGCAACCCTGTTGTTCAGAGTTCACGCTCTAACCAACTGAGCCATCCGGCCACCCCTATTTATTTTTGTTGTAAAGTTGTTCAATTATTATTCCAATTAAAGTTATGAAAATCTGGAAAATCATGAAGTGTAGGTACTATAAATAATTTGGTACTTCTAGATTTTTGTCCTATGTCTACCCACACACACATTTTTAAACATGATGCAATAGTCATATCTTAACAGGCGTATTTCCACGTCAAAACATGTTTGTAAGTATGTATGTACATGTATGTGTGTACGAATGAGTAGATGTGTCATAGAGTTTATAATAAGCACCTCAGTGCTTAGAATTCCTTTGCGTAGCTGGGCCATCATGTGTAGTACTGATGCCCGGTGAGTGGCTTCCTGTTTCTTCATATAAACAACAGTGGCTGTTAGCTGCACAGCGTCATTGTGCTCTTGGGTGATTCTAAATGTCTTTGATTTTGAAATTCCTTGTCAGAATGTCTTCATTACAGTTGTTTCGAGTCAAACGTTGATATATTTAGATATTAACAAAATGAATGGTTTCTGATGAGAACCCAGTGGCTCCTCCCCCTGTCCCACCTGCTCTCCCCGGCTCTCCCCTGCTGTCCTCTTGCCCCATGTCTTCTTTGTCAGAAACGTAGGCGTTTTTCTCATTATTTACCTGTATGTGTGTCATTTGTTTTCTGTTTGGTTTCTCATTTGCCATTTTACCATCCTTCTTAACAAGACATAATATAAAATGAATAAAAGTATAGTTTGATTTCTTTGTCTGAATCAGATTTTCTGTTTCACTTAATTTGAAAACCAGGTCCAAATTCTGTTCTTCTCCTTAAATGTTTTGTTTCCTCTGGGTCAGTGTATTTCTATAGGGAAAAGTAGTTTACCACCCACACTGAATGGCTAGGCTCTAGTCTTTCTAAAACAGTGATATTCACTGATTTTTTTCTTAGGAGCTGTTACTTCTTTGAGCTTCTCCTTTATGCCAGTTTCTGTTCTGGGTGGCTCGCATATGTACTTAGTAATCCAGTGCTTTCCCTCTTGTCGCTTGGGAGGGGCGGTGACAAACAAGCAAACCTCCAGTCGCTGGCCCAGAGCCTTTGGACCCCTTTCTTTTGTTGAAAGGCCTCTCTCCATAGGCTGGGAACCACGACACACGACACCTGCAATGAGGACACGTACAGCACCTTGCTGCAGCGGTACCAGCGCTCCGAGGAGGAGCTTCGCAGGGTCGCCGAGGAGTGGCTGGAGTGCCAGAGGAGGATCGACGCCTACGTGGACGAGCAGGTCGGTGCGCAACACCAGGACCCCGCCAGTGCAAGGGCGTGTCAGGGTAAGGGGGGGTGCACGTGGGGGCCTCCCGGCCCCTGGTTTTCCAGAAGGATTCGAGACTCCTGACGCACCATGTTTGCCCTCGCCCAGCTGTACCTGCAGGGGCAGCAGCAGTGGGTCAGGTCAGCATGGGCCTGGCCACACCCACTTTGTAGGCTGCCACCCAGGCTCTCACCTGCAGGAGCCCCTGGGGTGTTGAGCTGCTGAGTCTTTGATTTCAGGAACCATTTACTGAACACTCTGCCCTTCAGAGCCTGGGGACGCACAGACAAGTGTGACCTACAGAGCCCGTTCTCTGTCTGCCCACAACCAACTGGAAAGGCTGTGCAGACATGAACACAGACAGCCATGTGGGCAGGTGGCTCACGGGATGGAGGAGGACAGAGAAGCAGGGCTCCCGTTGGAGGTGGGGCCTGATGGGCAGGGGTGACTGCAGCCAGAACCTCCCACGTGACATGGGCAGGGCTTTCAGATGGCATCCGCCTGCCCGCCTCTGTTAAATTCATTTCCTAAATGTGCAGTAGTTATAGCTACTTGTAAAAGAAAGACGTATTTCCTAAAATCTGCAGGTATGTACCACGTGAAGGGAGACCTAGCACCAACAAGACATCTTCCCGTCCGAGAGAGAGAGCCGTAGGTCTCTGTAGGCCGGCTTTTGTAGCCTGCATTACAGTGTTACACAGTTCACCCGTTTCTGACCAAGTTCACACCTAAGTATTTTACAGTTTGGGGCTATTGTGAGTGGTGTCTCACATGGAGGAATCTCTGTCCTAAACAGTGGTTGCTAGTGTGTCTGCAGCCGGCTTATGCTGTGTCCAGTCACCTCACCAAACTCCGTTAGCTCTCCAGCAGTTTGGGAGCTGATCGCCCGGAACTTTCTGGGAAATCACGATGCTTCTACAGATACTGGTGGTTCTGTCCTGCCTCCAGCATTTGAACTCTGTTGTTCAGGCTCAGCTTGCATTTCCAGGACATGAGCAGAGTGTGGCAGCAGCAGCCCTGTCAGCACCTGGCTTCAAAGGGCTTGGACCCTTCACACTGCTGCTCACCACACAGATTTGGGTGCTTTTTTAGCAAAATGAAGAAGTGTCATTTTTTCTAGCTAGCTTATTAAAGTTGTTTGTTTTGTAAAAAAAAAAAAAACAGGAATAGATGTTAAATGTGTATGTTTTTTTCTTTTATGTATTTCTAAAAGAATTAAGAGATTAGATTTCCTAATTTTGAGATACTGTTGCATTCCTGGGATTACACCCTGCTAGATTATGATATATTATTTTAAATCCATTTTTAGATTTAATTTTATTTAGGGTTTTTTTTTTTTTTAATTAATTTTATTGGGGTGACAATTGTTAGTAAATTTACATAGATTTCAGGTGTACAATTCTGTATTACATCGTCTATAAATCCCATTGTGTGTTCACCACCCAGAGTCAGTTCTCCTTTCATCACCATATATTTGATTATTTAGGGTTTTTATATCTGTATTCTGAGATATTGTAGTTTTTGTCCTTGAGGTCTTGTCTGTTTTACTGTTTTATATGAAAGTTATGCTAGTCTCAGAGATTGAATTGAGAAATTTGCCGTGTTTTTTCAAATTGCAAGAATAGTTTAAATATTCTGATCCATGAAGAATTTGATAGAACCTCCCATAAAACTTGGGGATCTGATTCATTTTCGTAGGGAGGAGGAGCAAGGACTAGCGATCTTTTACTTCCCTTTCAATTTACCTTACATTTCTTAATCTCTTTTGGGTTCTTTGCTTCATGAGTGACTTTTACAAATTGGTATTTGCCTAGGAAATTATCCATGTCATTTACACAAAGGGTGATGAGCTTGTGCTTACAAAAGTGAAAACGGGTGATGTGGCAGCCGTAGGCCACACTTTAGAGAGAGAGTGCTTTCTCCACCAGAAGGAAACACGGGGCCGCAAAGGGCAGTGCGCCTGTCCCGTGTGACCGCGGAGTGCCTACAGGGCTGCTGAAATGTTGAGAGAAACCAGAAGCCTGTGTGGTTAGGTGAAATCCCAAAAGCTTTTTCAGGGCAACTCAACTTCTTAAAACATTGTGCAGGCCCAACAAAATCGCTCCAGAGCCACTGATGGCACCTCTTACATGAAAAGTGTACATTGTACAGGTGTTTTCTCTCGTGGCTTAGAAGCATCTCCTCCGTGTGTTTGGTCCTCGTTTCTGGGGTGCCCGCTCTTCTCTTGATCAGCCTTTGGGGAAGTTGGAGAACCAGTTTTCGGGTTTATTGATCACATTTGTTTCTTTGTTTTCCCAGTAATTTCTGCTTTTACCTTTAATTCCTTCCTACTTTATTAGTTGGTTTCTTGTTTTGTTCTGTTTTGTTTTTTTGGCTTCTTACATCTAACACATCCTTCTCAGTCTTTTTTTGTTCTGTTTTATTCTCAAATGCATTTACACCTATACTGCATGTAGAGCACAACTCATAAAATTTGATTTGTGGGGCTTGTATTGTCAATTATTTCTAAACAGACTAATTTCAACTTTAATTTCTTCTTGAATGGTTAAACTATTTAAAATTGTTTTCAAATGCATGAATTTTATTTTATAAAATTACCCTTTACTTGGGTTTGTTGGTAGTATTTTCTTGCCCATAGGATTTTTTTTTTTATCATCCCTGGGACTCTTCCATCTTCCCAAACTGACACTGTCCCCACTAAACAACTCCTGAGGCCCTGGCCACCCCTAGTCTGCTTTTTGTCCCTGTGGATTTGGCTTCTTGGGGCGCCTCGTGTAAGTACAGGCTTTGCCCCTTTGTGCCTGGCGTGTTGCACTCGGCCTGCTGGCCTCAGGGTCTGTCCCCTCACCTGTTGGGCTGCTTTTGTGTCTTCCCTTGACCTGAGCCCCTCACGTGCAGCGTTGGTCGTCTTCTTCTTCTAACTCTAGCACATGCAGGGCACACGTGGGCATTCAGAAAAGGGCAAGTGGTCACTTACTGTATTGGCAGCTTCCGCTCTAACGTGAGCTCATCGAGTGCCTTACTGGGATGCTGGGGTAGAAAGGATGTCAGCTGCTGCCTCAGTAGTGGTACATCTTGTGTCCGCAGGTGACGCATCTTGGGTGTTCCAGTTTTGAGTCTCCCCTGGAAAGTGCCCTGAGTAGCTCCTGCTGGTACTGAGATTTTTGTGTTCTTCCATTCCCTCATTAGATGACAATGAAAACCAAACAGCGCATGCTAACGGAAGACTGGGAGCTTTTTAAACAAAGGCGATTCCTGGAAGAGCAGGTGAGGTGTGGGTAGGAGGACAGTTTAAGGAAATGGAAATTGGTCACTGCGGAGCAAGTGGCTAAATGACCAGCATTTCAGGACCGTGCTGCAGACCTGCTCTGCACTGGCCTGGACACCCCCCTTGCCTTGCCTCTGACAGCATTGCCCACACTGCCCAGGCCTGGTGCTTCCAAGCGGCTCCTCTGCCTGGTGGCCCCTGAGCGGCTATGCAGGCGCACCTCCCACACCGAGCCCCCCTAGCTTTGGTTTCTCGCCTCACTTCTCTTCCAGAAGCTCAGCTCCTTGGGGCAGCGATTTGATTTATCTCAGTGCCGATACCCAGCACGTGCCAAGCACATGGCACATTCAAGATAAGGGCTGGGCGTCTGCTGCGTTTGCTGGTGAGGAAGCAGCCGGGGTTGCTGGTTCCCAGCCTGGCACACACTCCAGGCCCGCTTCCCCCTTTCCTAGCCCTGGCCTACTGTAGGAAGCTATGACCTTTGGTCTCTAAATGAGCATAACACCTATTACCCTAATTACTGGAAAATATGAGCCACGTAATAGTAGACATGTCTTGCAGAATTAACCTGTTGTTTTATAATTCCTCTAGTTCACGAATAAGAAAGCGGTAGCTGGCGAGAACAACTTCACAGACGCCATGAGGCACATGCTATCGTCACGGCTGAGCATGCCCGACTGCCCCAACTGTAGCTACCGGCGGAGGTGAGCGCAGCGGGTGTGCTGGGAGCGCGTCTGGCCTGCCCTGGGCCGCCTGTCTCGGTAACCGCCTTACTTCCCACGCAGGTGTGCGTGTGATGACTGCAGCCTCTCACACATCCTCACGTGTGGTATCGTGGACCCCCCTGTCACTGGCGACACCCACATTCACCAGCTGCCACTCCAAGTGGGTTCTGCTGCCGACTGTCTCCCCGAGATGCGCCCCCCGAGTGTGTCATCAGCAAGCTCAGGGTCAGGTTCCAGCTCCCCTATTACAATCCAGCAGCACCCCAGACTCATCCTCACAGACAGTGGCTCTGCACCAACTTTGTAAGTTGTGACTTTGTGATCAGGTTTCAGGGATTTAAGTAATTGGTACTGAGAGATACAGACAGTGATGTCTGCAGAAGTATGGGTGTCATTGCCGTGCTTTCCAAGGAAAAGGACCCTTTGTGTTTTTATGCAACCTTCCAAACACGAAACCAGTAAACCCAAACTGTGACACTATTTTGTTGCCTGAAAGAAAAGGTCAAACGGTAGATGCCAGTCAGGAGCCAGCTCACTGGTGTGGCCCTTGTGCAGGAAGCTTCACGCCCTCCCTTTACCTGCGGGGTGGGGGGGCGGGGAGGGGGCGGGGGGGCATCCCGCCTTCCCTCCGTGTCTGGCGAGAATGCGTGCACTTAAGTTAGCAAGCGACTGACGGGGTCTGTCTCCCTCACGCCCACGTCGCCTAGAAGTAGAATATATTTTGTGTGGGTGAGGTGGCTGCAGTGTCACCAGTTGCCACTGTAGGCGAGTGGTCCCACAGGTCTTTGGAGTTGTGACCTCGTCTTTGTAGCGTCACCCCACTCTTAACTCCTGCACTTGCACGTGGGCTGTGTTTTTGTTTGATTTAGGGCATTGTTGACCTGTAACCCCAGGCCATGGCGGTGACTGACCTGGCGGGCCGCAGGGGAGGAGCTGCAACATTCCTCAGATTGCTTACGTGGGTTTCTCACGGTGACTCTGACTAAGGCTTTCCTCCAGAGTCTGTAATTCTCAACACTGATTTGGTCCCAAACCCAAAGAAACACTGAAGGGAGCGGCCTGAACTCCCAGGTTCTTTTCATTGCACGCAGCCTGCTCTGCGCTGAGGGCCCTGCAGCCAGCAGGCAGCCAGCAGGCAGCCTTCTCCTTACCTAGTTAGACCTGCATCGGCTATTCCAAGCTGACTTGGGCAGGTCCACCTGGCTCGTGTCACAGCTGCTGACGCCAGTCGTGGCTCCTGCGCTGTGTCCAGTGCAGGAAACGTCTACGGGAGCCTTGCCCCTGGCCCGCAGTGCCCACACTGCTCTGGGCATCGGGGCCTCCACTCGGTGGCGAGTGTCTTCCAGTCATGAAGTGCCGGGTTTGAAAACCTCCAGTGTGGCCTCGGTATGTGTTGTCCCTTTCTTGGTGCCATTTCTGGTTGGTTAAGTCGAGTCGTGTACTTTCGGTCACTCCCACGATGCTCTGAATTTATGGCTTCTGGGGGTGGCCAAGCTTGCCTTCTTCCAGTTGAGCAAATGATTCATTTCTGAACCTCGGTTTCCCCTCTGCTGAATTGTGGGGACGATGACATGTCCGTCAGGAATGGGTGTGAGTGTTGACTGAGGTGTCGTGGGCCCTCAGCAGCCCTGAGCAGCCAGCCCTCACCTGGCGGCTGCTTGTTTGTGCCTCCTCGGTGCTCCAGGTTCTAGAGCATTGTCGTATGTGGATGCTTGTTTTTCTAAAAATGGAAAAGACGCCTGAGTTTGGCAGTTCTGGACATTTCCCGCCAAAGCCAAAAAAATCACCAGTTCTTAGGCTTTTCCTTCTGCGGGCCTTGTGTGCTGAGGCTGCGGGTAGAGCAAAGGCATGTGGGGTAGACCGTGGGCGTCGTTCATGGTCGTGCCTTGAGCCATTTGCCCTGAAGGTAACTGCCAGCTCTTTTCATGCACCACGAAACCATAGTTTGAACAGCTGCCCCGTAGGCTACAGCCTTGAAATCTGCTTTCGTTTTTTAGTAAATATTCCATTTGCCCATTGCTCAGATGTCTTGCTAAAGCTGATACTTAATTAAGATCATGAATGGTTTGACCAGAACTGGCCTGGTAGCAAAAACTTTCAGTATTTTGTCACATAAGTGCGTGCCTTTAAAGTTTTGTTCAACTGTCTGTATCTGAAATTTTGGTGGTTAAAAACCAAATTCTGAAGATCTAAGGTTGTCCTTTGTACACCTTTAATTTTAGTCAAAAATGAAGTGTGTCTGCACTTTAAGTCGAATGGAAATGCAGTATCAGTTAAATTTTTGTGGTTTCCTTAATGTTTCTGTTTTTGGAGTGTTCTCCACTCCTGCAAACAGCACAGGGGTAGTGTCCCGGCTCCTGCTCGTGTGTTCAGGTTACTTGTGACGTTAGGACGTGCCCAGGTACTCAGTGCCGCACTCGTAGAGGAGAGCAGCGTCTGTGCTGGGAGGGGACTGCCTCCGGCCTCAAGGTGACCATGTCACTCGTCTCAGTTGTAGCGATGATGAAGACGTCGCGCCCTTGTCCGCTAAATTTGCTGACATTTACCCGTTGAGTAACTACGACGACACTGAGGTGGTGGCCAACATGAACGGAATCCACAACGAATTACATGGTGGCGGGGAGCACATGGCCCTGAAAGATGAGGTATACTCATGGCTTCTTCATGGGCACGATCAGCGGCGTGGAATGGAGGGCTGCCGTTCGGTTTTCTTGTGCTTCTGTTTTGCAAACTGCACCTTCCTAAACGCTGTTGTAAAGTCCCCGCAGGTGAGCAGCACCACGAGCAGTTCTTCAGAGGCTGACGACGACGACGTGGATGCCGAGGGTAGTGGGGAGCCGCCGGGGTCCCCGAAGGAAGAGGCAGTTCTGGGCAGTGGGAGCCCCGGGAAGGAGGAAAGTGAAGTGGGCAGTCCACCCCCGTCTTACCCAACTCAGCAGGTAGGATTTTATTTCTTCCAACTTCCTGTTTGCCAAGGGTCTCTTTCTCTGTGTATATTTCCTCTAATAAACATAAGCATTATGAAATACAAAGTTATGTCATTTGGAATAACTTCTGAAGATCAGAACGGGACAGAATCAAGGCATACTCACAGAATCAATAAACATGACCCGTAACCCCCATTTTGATCTGTTTCTTTTGCTTGACTCTGTAATCAGCAATCTTGACTTCTCAACACCCCAGGGAGCTCCAGACACTAACATGTCGTGGAGGTTTTTGTCTGTATAGAAACAAGGGGGATATAAAGTAAAATAGTGGAATGTTAAAATTCCAAAAAAGGTTGCTTTGGTTAAGGAGCTTTTTTCCCCGGTAGATAACTGTTTTTCTGTTAACCTTATCTGACTATTATGTTTTCATAGACACTCAGTTTAATAATAGATGCTCAAGCAATATTTAAATGAGAGGCAGAACACGTGAAGGTCAAGGTGCTTGGCTAATTCCTCATTTGCTTAAGTGGTGTAAATGCACGGCCCAAACAATAGAGGTGCTGGGAAAAGGTATTCCACTGGGAAGTCGTGCTCCACCTCCTTCCCCCAGCTAGCTTGTCTGCCACCCACCCACCCACCCCAGTCCCAGTAGGTGCCCAGGTTTCCTTATCTACTGTCTTCTTCCCATGTTTATCCATGAAAACACAGTATTTACTCTTCCCCTTTCTTAGGAAAGGCCCACACTCGCCCTCCTTGCTCAGCAGTAATCCTGGACAGTGTCTCTGTCTGTGCGGCAGGATACATGTCCTCGTTCTCTTCCGCTGGCCCACCTGTGTCTGCAGTGTGGACACATCGTATCGTTCTGTGTTTTCTTTCAGTTCCCTGCTGCACGGCACTGTGTCTGTTCCTTCTGTTCCCCTCATAAACTATTCTCAAGCAGCCTTGTACATCTGACATTTTATTACTGGGTCAGGGTGGTGGCCTCCCCTGTCCCCCGGAAGAGGGTGATGTCACAGTTTTGGCTTTTTACCAGTCTGGTAGATAAGAAATGGTGACCCCTTGAGGTTTCAATTTTCATTTCACTTTTTAGGGGCAAAGTTGAGCATCCTTTCATATACTGGGGGTGCCAAAAAAGTGCCACAAAGTGGACACAAGTGGCCACCTTGGTCAACGTTGCTCAAGCAGTAGTTTGCTGTTATCAGAAGCGTCTAGACGCTGATGGGAACCACTTTGAGCACCTCTTGTAATTGCAGAAGTCAATTCATCTTCTGTTATCGGTATATGTTGAGTATTACAATTTTAATACTTTTTTCCTTTTTTAAAATGTGTATACATTTTTTTTGGTACCCTTTGTATGTAAGGGCCATTCGTTTTCTATGTTACTACTGAGTTAGGAGAGTTCTTTATATGTTGCTTCAAGTCCTTTATTAAGTACGTGATTTGCAAATATTTTCTCTTGGTCTGTGGCATGTCTGTTAGTTTTTTTATGGTGTTCTTTGAAAAGCAAAAGCTTTTCATTTTAATTGATTCCAGCTTATCAGTTCTTTCTGTTCTGAATCATGCTTTTGATGTCACATCCAAGAAAGCTTTGCCTAATACAGAACTGTTTTCTTCTGGAAGATGTACAATTTTAGCCCTTACTTGGGTTTGTAGTTCGTTTGACTCAGGCTTTGCTTATGATGTGAGGTTAGGGTCAGCCTTCACATCTGCCAGTGTTGAGTCGTGCATTTTGGGACACTGTTGTCGAATGTGTGTACACGTATCACTGTTACAGCTCCCTGATATACTGACCCTTTTGTCATTGTGAACTGTTTCTCTGTGTATATTTTGTATCTTAAAGACTATTTTACCTAATACTAATATAACCACTCCTGCCTCGCCCGCTCATCCACCCAGCTGTCTTGGGGTTACTGGGGTTACATAGTTTTTGTCCTTTTAATGTCAGTCTCTGTGTCTTTGAATCTAGAATTCGTCTTCAAATCTTTCAGTTGGGTCTTGAATTTTCATGCTGCCCATCAGTCTCTGCTTTTTGTTTGAAATGCTTCATTGACATTTAATGCAATGATTGGTGATATTTATTTTACAATCTGCCTTTTGCTGTTTCTATACGTCTCATGTTTTTGTTCCTCTGTTCTTCCTTTTTTTTATATTATACGAAATTTTTAGTGTACCATTTTACTTCTGTTGATTTCTTTAATTATGTCTTTTTAGTTTAGTTTTTTGAGGGGCTTGAGGAGTTGGGAATGGAAAGAGCCCCAGGCAAGAAGGCCAGACTCCTGCTGTCCTGTAGTTGTAGCGGATTTGCAGGAATAAAGGCTTCCAGTTTGGTTTTCTCCTTTGGTTGATTTCCAGAGCCTCGAAACAGTTGCCTCTGATAGTCGTGTTCAGTTGCGCACTTGTTTTGAGGCAGAGGCGTCTGACTCTTTCATTCTACCTTAGCCAGAAGTCCTGTCTCTGGTGCGTCTTGCAGACTCTGAATTGCCATTCTTCTAGCAGTGCGAGGCCCACAGGACACAGCACCACAGCGGCCTGTTGTGCTAGGCCCCAGCTCCCTCTCTCCCTCTGCCCTCTCTGCCAGTTCCCTGTCCCTGCTCAGACAGGTACAGGTTGTGGGCCGTGGTGGCCGCTGCCTCAGGTGCACGACTGGGGATGATGCACGTCTCCAATCCTAGGTCCCTGGGTCCCGGTCTTTCGGGGCCCCTCTCACAGGAGGACCCTGGTCGAGTTGTCGAAGTGCTCGACAGGTGGCGACCAACGTTAGTCCAGCTCATACCAATCTTCATTTCACTAAGTAAGTGGTTCCTTTCTTTTTCTTGTAGGCTGAACAAGCTGCAGACTCTTGTGAGTGTCATGTTTGTAAGCAAGAAGCTTCTGGACTGCCAGTGTCAGCAATGACAGCTGGAGCCCTTCCTCCTGGACATCAGTTCATGAACCCAGAGAAGCCCACACACCCCGCTTTGCATCTGTACCCCCACATCCACGGACATGTGCCTTTGCACGCCGTGCCACACCTGCCTCGCCCGCTCATCCACCCCACTTTGTACACGGCACCCCCCTTCACACACAGTAAGGTAAGTCGGGGCAAAAAGGGCCTGACAGACAAAACTGTGGAGATGGGCAGCTTGCAGAGGACAGCGCCTGCTCCTGATAGGAGGGTCTGCAGGTGTTCCTCTGACCATAAATAAGCTCTTAGAATTTGGAATCTTTGCACTTTAAAAACAGTCGTGAAAGTCCTGGTTTATTCCTGCAAAATTAACTAGAATGAAAAGAGTGTTTCAGACGGTGTAGGTGTAATGGGTTATACTCGGGGCTACTTCCAGTTGTGGCTTCTGGGGCCTGGCTCCTGATGTGCTGGGTAGCACAAGTCCTCTAACACCAGCTGGGCTCTGCAGGATCTGCAGTGATAATGCTCTAAGCACGAAAACCAAGGACCTGTAGAAACACACAGGCTGGAAGGAGAGACCTTAAGGGCGGTGCAGTAGGAAGCCATCATGTGCGTGTTATGGAAGAGAGCTGGGGAGTGGACAGGCGAGGCCTGCCAGAACCCAGTGGTGCCACGAGCCTGTCAGGAACGGGTGGGAGCCAGAGGAAGTCTCGTCTCTGCGTGTCTCGTCTCTGAGAATCCTGTGCTTCTACTTAGTGCCTAGACTTTACTTTGCTGGGAGGTTTTAGGTTGGGTCCAATTTTTCTACCTTAGACAGCTTTGCCTCTCAAGCTATTTTAAAGTTACCTTAATTAACTCTTATCATAAATTCTGATTTTTTATCAGTTATTCTGGTTCGAGGTTACTGCTAATCAAAAATGGAATTTTCCCCAAATTCTACTGACTTACTAAAGCAGTGATTCTTAACTGGGAGAGAGAGAGAGGAAGGACATGGCACGGAAGGGTCTTTCTCAGACGGTGTGCACGTTTTGTTCCCTGAGGGATACCTGTGAGGTGGTACAGGTGTAGTCCACGTGTGGGGTGTGCTGTGTGTGTGCTGGGGAAGGGCACAAGCGGGAGGTTACTACCCGCTGATTTAGAACCGAAGGGAGTCATTTTGTCATGTTCTGGAATAGGAAGTACCTGGTAACTACCCAAATTTGTGCTCAAGCTTTATTAGACTGAGTATTGCTCAATTTATACATTGAACGATGCCTAAATTTTAAATTTTAAATCCTAAAATTTATAGGATTTTAAATAACATTCTCAGGTCTTCGAATAATGTCATTGCGTTTAACATTGTTTCTTTCCAATGTTGACGGGATGCCGCAGGAACCTAACTCTTGTTTATGTCAGTTAGCCTGTGGTCACACTGATTTTGTTACATGTCGTTTTGCTTATAGTCACAGAACTTCTTGACAATGTTAGGTGAGGACTTACTACAGTGTTCAAAGCCAGGAGGCTTCCATGGCCTGCCCAGGCTGTGGCCCCCTTCCCTCAGGTGACTGCACAAGCTTGGGAAGCTGTCCCCTCCCTGTTCTTCCCTAAATGGAGGTTTGTTTTCCAGTCCCTGGGACCCACCCTGTGTAAAACGTTCTGTATATTTCTTACTGGTAGAAGCTATTCAAGAACTAGTTCCTAGAAATCTTCAAGTAAAGTTATGAAATTGGTTCTTCCCAAAGGCTGTTGGGACACTCCAGTTAAAAACTGACCTGCTCGCCCCCACCCCCAACTTTTGGCCTTTTCTCAGGTCGTCCATAGAAAAATAAAGGAGAAAAGAATGTTTTGGGGGAGTGTTATTGGTATCTACAATCTGTTTATTTGCTCCCTGGTAAACTTGAATCCAGTAGATAGATATGAAAGATTCATGGGCAGAAAGGCAAATACAGAGGACAGGTTATTAAGCTTGATTTCAACCAGTGTGATACTGTTTACTGATTCTTTTAAAATACATTAGCCGGATGCCGTTTGTATTTGGAAAAAGGAGATGCATTTGGCAAAAGACTTCATTCGTACCTGGTGTAAAAATGTTTGTTTCTCTAAGCAAGCTTGCCTTGGCAGTCACTAGGCCGTGCAATGTGAGTTTGTGTTACTGGAGTTAGTCGCACTCGGTCGAATACTGTGGATCCCTCTGTGCTTACGTGCGTGGTGTGTTCACAGCAGTTGGTAGAAGCACCTTCAGGCGAGCTGAGAATGGCACTAACTGGCCTTCGGTTAGAGCAGCACAGGCTTCCTGGAGAGGCCGGAGTTGCGCATTACACTATTCCCAGCGTGGGAGGGCGGGGCTGACCGTGGGCAGTGGCCTGACCACTAGGCCTTCCCACCTCCCCCAGCGCTGCACTCGCAGGACCTGTGGGTGTGTCTGCTCTGCTCACGTGGCCATTGCCGCCTTGAAGGCTTTGTGTGATTGCACTTGTCATTCTCCTTTTAATTCATGGCCTTTGTGGGTGAACGTTTAATACCTGAAATACTTGGGATGAGGACTATGAAAATTTTGTTTTTCTTGAAATGAGAAAAACTTGAAGACTATTTCTATTTTCAGGTGCCCTTATACCAACCATACATTTAATTTATATGATGAGATACAAGTTATTTGAAAGTTAAAAGTAGTTGCAGGAGGCAAGTACAGTAATGAAATACTAGAGAAGAAATCAAAACTGTGACAGGGAATTTCCAAATATCAAGGGATTTCTGCTATCTTTCTGTTAATTGATTCCTACTTTACTTTCACTGTGTCTGAGAGCAGACACTCTATGACTTCTGTTCTTTGGAATTTGTGAAAGTGTGCTTAATGGCCCAGAGTGTCGTCTGTCGTGGTGAATGTGCCACGTGAGCTTGAGAAGAACGCGTGTCCTGCTGTTGCTGGAGGGCGTGGTCTTTAATGTCCACTCTGTCCAGTTGGTTGATGGTTGGGTTCAACCATGTCCTTACTGATTTTCCATCTGCTGGACCTGTCCACTCTGACAGAGGACTTCTGAGTCTCCAGGCGTAACACTGGGCTCTTGTGTTTCTCCTAGCAGCTCTATCAGTTTCCCTCCTGCAGTTCCATGCTTACGTGTTTAGCAGTGTTCCATGTTCTTGGAGAGTTGACCTTTTTATCATTGTGTAATGCCCTTATTTATGCCTGATAACTTTCCTTGCTCTGAAGTCTGACGTGTCTGAAGTTAATATAGCTACTGCAGCTTGGGATTAGTGTTAGTGTGGTATATCTCCATCCCTTTACTTTTAATTTAAAGGAGTCTGTACTTACAGTAGGTTTCTCATAGACAGGCACGTGCACACACATGGGTCTTGTTTATGATGTACTCTGATAATCCTTGTGGTTGGTATATTTAGATCATTCACATTTAAAGTGATTTTCTTTTTTATGTGTTTACATTAATAGCAACTATGTTTGTAACTTTTCTATTAGTTGATGCAAAAGTAATTGGAGTTTTTGCAATTGTTTTTAACCTTTTAAACAGCAATTGCTTTTGCACCAGCCTAATATTTGTTACCAGAGGCTTCTTTTTCTGCCTTTTCCACTTTTAATTGAGAATTTTATGATTCCATTTAATCTTAGTATATCAATTATACTTACTTTTTAAAATTTTAACAGCTGTATTAGAATATATACAGTATTTTAGCAAACCTAAATAAGTCCCCTTGAGATAATGCTATTCTGCTTCATGTGTAGTACAGATACCTTTTAACAGATTATTCCCAATCCCTCCCTCCCATCCCTTTCAACATGCTGTCATTATTCTCATTTATCCATGTATCAATCACCCAGTACAGTTACTATTACTTTAAACAGAGTTATCTCTTATCTCAATTAATAAGAAAAATAAGAGATTTTATTTATTCTTCCTCCATTGCTCTCCCTTTCTTTATGTAGATCCAAGTTTCTGACCTATATTATTTTATTTCTGCCTGAAGAAAATCTTTTAACGTTTCTTGCAGGGCAGGTCTGCTGGCGATGAGTTCCCTCAGTTTTTGTTTGTCTGAGGAAGTCTTTATTTCTCCTTTACTTTTGAAGGATAATTTCGCTGGATACAGAATTCTAGGTTGGTGGTGTTTTTTTTACTTTCAACACTTTAAACATATTTGATTCCATTCTTTTCATGCTTTATGGTTTCTGATGAGGTGCCCTCTGTAATTTTTTCCTTGTTTTATAGGTACAGGAATTCCTTCCTGCCCCCCGCCCCCAGGCTGCTTTCAAGATTTTCTTTTTGTCTTTGGTTTTCGGCAGTTTGAATATAAGATGCCTACGTGTAGATTTGAGGGTATTTTTTCTATTTGGTTTTCCCTGAGCTTCCTGGATCTATGGTTTGGTTTCTGGCATTGATTTTGGAAAGTTCTGAGCATTATGACTTTAAATATTTCTTCCATCTGTTCTCTTCTTCTCCTTCTGGTGCTCCAATTACCATATGTTGCATCTTTTCAAATCATCCCACAGTTCTTGGATACTTTGTTCTGTTTTTTTTGTTGATGGTAGTGGTGGTGGGTTTTTTTGTTTGTTTGTTTTGTTTTTGTTTTTTAATTCTTATTTCTCTTTATATTGCAGTTTGAGAAGTTTCTGTTGACATATCTTGAAGCTCACTGATTCTTTCCTTGGCTGTGTCCAGTCTACTCATTAGCTCATCAAAAGCATTCTTTGTTTCTCTTAACAGTGTTTGTTTTCTAGCATTTCTTTTTATTTCTTAGAGTTTCCATTTCTCTTCACGTTACTCATTTGTTGTTGCATATTATATATTTTTCCATTAGAACCATTAGCGTGGTAATCATTTTAAATTTCCTGTCTAATCATTTTCAGCCTTTTTATCTTCACATTTCCTCTGTGCCATTCTGTTGTATCTCTCTGAACCTCTGATTATTAGGCCTTCTCATTCTGTTCTTCATACCTGAAGCTCTCTTTCATATTTCTCTTGTTTCTCAGTCTGTTCTGGGAACTCTTGGATCAGTCTTCCAGTTAAGTGATTCTCTTACTGTGTCTTATCTGTCACTTAAGTTTGAGTTTTTAATTGCAACTGTAATTCTTAGTTCAAAGCTCTAGTTTATTTATTTTTCAAATATATTAACAACTTTTTATCTTATTCCTTGATCACTTTTTCTTTCACCTTTTCTTTCTTTAAGCATTTTACACAGTTATTCTGTGTTTGAAACAAACCTTGTGGATCTAAATCTGTTTTGTGTTTCTGCTGATGTATTGTTTCCTTATATGTATAGTAATTTTTTATTATGAGGTCATGTTTTGTTCAACTTACTCTGTGAGAACCCCAAGGTCCTAAATAGGGGATGCTTCCTTTAGAGGGGTTTCCATTTGCTGGTGCAGGGTACCTGTTTCCAGGTGCTGACCCACTTGGGGTCCTTCAGCTCCTCTTGACAGTTTCCAGCTCTCCTGTGTCTGGTGGGACCACAGGTCCATCCTACCAGGACTGTCACCTTGGTGTGTGTACCCTCAGAGTAGCCATCCCTTCCCTGCACCTCCACCGGGCCCTGTTTTTCTCCTCCGGGCCCATGTTCTTATCACCTCTTTGTGAAAGGTTTTTCTTGCTTTCTCTGTGGCGCAGCAGTTTCTTACAAAGGTATTTGGTGCCATTTATTTGGGATATAGAGTGAAGAGTCTCCTCTTAGTGGACAAAGCCTCCCAGCAGAGGAAGAACACATGACCTTACAGAGAAGAGCAGAGGTGAGCTGCTGGGGCTCCCTTGCAGTGCAGGGTCAGCTTTCATCTCTCGTGGCGTAGGAGCAGGAGGTCACGACTTGGGCCTGGTACCTGAGGCTTCCAACTTTCAATCTTGTGTCTTTTTCCATCTGGAAAACCTGTTATGAAACAGTCACCATGCTGGGCAAAGGTCTAGTAATGAAGCTAGAGAGAGGTCTTAAAATCTTCACTGGGAGCTTGAGGAATATTCAAAAGTGGTCACAGGCTGCCTCAGTGAGTTCCATGGATCAAGTACATCTTGGTAAAGAAGCTCCCACGTGGCTCTGGGCTGCGTGCATCTCTCACCTCCCTCACTGCGTCCCTGAAGCACAACCACTGCAGACGTGTTTCGTAAAGTTGAGCATGACCCACGTGTATGTCGGAGTTTGGTACCGGTTGGAATTTGAGGGAGGAGAAAGCTGTATGGAGACAGGGACATCAGTGGGTTGCACTCCACGGGTCGTATTGTGATCTTTGGTCTGTATTTTGTTTCAGAGGCCGTGTTCAGTCCTCCTGGCCTGAGAAATAGCAAGACCAAAACAGAGCTGGTGCTTGTGCCTCTGCACCGTCTCTGGTAGGAATACTGAAGAACCTTAGTAAGAAGAAACAGACTAGTCATCACCTTAACTGTGTTGTCCCCTGGGATGTGAGGGGAACCCCTTCTGTTTGAAAACTCAGTGTTGACGGTCTCTGTCACGCGTGCGACAGTGGCTCGCCCCTTGCTCCCCGGTTTGCCATCTTCTACACCTGCGCTGGCGGTTCTGGGATCGCCATGGTGGTTGCCAGACAGGCTGGGTGTTCGCCTCTAAGAGCGTGCTCAGTGAGGGCATCTGGTTGTGTGCATACGTGTGTGCGTGTCAGAGCTTTCATTTAAAGCAAAAGTTTTGCTTTCCTGTGAATCACTTTTGTCTCAAAGTGGAGAACAATTGAAAACTTGTGTTAATCGAAGTAGCGTGGATTTGCAGAGAGAGTGAAATCAATGTTCTAAATATGAGCACTGTCCCCATCACGAGAGACTTGTTTCATGCTTACTTCACTGGTGTACTTAGAGGCAGGGCCCCAAACGACCCAGTTGACATGCCTATTTTTTTTCTGAAGGAAACCCCAGCTGTTGAGGTTAGTAGGTGTTTTGTGTGAAAGCATTCATACGGGTACAGTTTTTTTGTTAGGGACCCTGCTCCCTGTGTCTGCACCTGGATCTCCTGTTTTGAGTAGATTGGCTTCTGAAGAAGTATGTGGATCGAATGTATAGACTCATTAACTTATGTTTCCAGTGTTACACGCTTGTGTTGTGTTCCTTTAGTCCTCCAAGCTAAAGTCTGTCCAACATATTTACTGAACACCCATTATGTGCCAGGCCCTGTGCTACATGCTAGGAAAATAAACACCAGTTATTCCTGGTCCCTGTTTTCAGGAATCTCATAGTCTAAAAAGAAGACAAAAACATAATCAAATTAAAAAATCAAAATACTATGACGTACCTTAATAGAAATGGTAGATGCAAAATAGAAAATAACACTCAGAGGGGAATGCTTACTGTTTGAGCTGTGGGGTGGTTTGCAGAGGAGGTGATGCTGGCTGGGGTAGGGTCTTGAAGGATGAACAAGAGCTCTCTAACACACATGGGTGGTGCATCCAGGCTGGCCGGCGCGGCTTGCTTTCTCCAGGTGAAGGCACAGTGTGAGGCCGTCTTAGGAGGGTCTCAGGAAGCGCTTGGGTAGCTTCAGAGCCCTGACTGTGCTCTGCTGCTAAGTTACCAGTTGGGCTAGTGAGGAGAGCTGCCTCTTACAGCCGACGCGGTGAGTGCGAGAAAGCCACTGCTTCTACCTGTCAGGCGTTTTGCCCCTTCGCAGAGGTCTTGGAGATAAGAAACTTCCATTTAATTACTTTACATCAATTCCTTCTTAGCAAAGCACCTCTTACTGTGTCACTATTTTGTGTTGAAATATGATTTCCTTGTTCTTCTCACTTTTTGCCCCTTGGGGTTTCCCTGGCAGAACAGCTGGCTCTGGCTCCAGCTTTGATCCTGGGTGGTAATCCCAGGCCTCTTTCTTCCCACTTTTAAGTCCTGAGTGTTGGCTCCGGCCTTACCCTCCATCTTTGCCTCCCTGAGCCCAGTCAAGGTCAGCAGATGGGCTAAGCCACCCTGAAGGAGTGACCCTCATGTCCTGTCTGCACTGTGGGAGGGCGCCAAAGTCTGCAGCCCTGGGCGGGGTTTGTGTCCGGGGACCCAGGCCCCCTAAGTGACACTGCCCCACCTCGGCGCTCACCAAATGCTTCCTTGGGGCCAGGCAGTATGCTGAGCACTTGACCTACGCTGCCTGACTTATTCTTGCCACAACCCCCGGAGGTAGGTGTTTCCAAATTGTAGAGGTGAAAGCTGCAGCACAGAAAGCTTGCGTAATCTGCCTGAGGTCACACAGCTAGTACAAGGGAGAGCTGCTGTCTGCACCCCTCAGACGGGGCAGCGCGAGGCTGAGAATGGGACTAGAGTTCACACAGGCGCCGTCACTGCCCGCCTCCCAGAGGTGAAGCCACAGACGGCAGTTCCTGACTGCCGCCCATCACAGCTCTTCTCCTCAGAGCCGCAGAGCTCTCTTTGCTGTCCGCCTCTCAGGCCATCGCTTCATCGTTTCTCACCCTGACTGCTGTCGTTGTCATCCTTGCCCCTCTGCGTCGTCCACCACACGTCACATACTGCTGTTTCTAGTACACTAAACCGCCCGGAGGAGCCCACACTGCTGCTTACAACCCTCTGTGGCTCCCTCGCCCCTTTAGGACACGCCATGCGAAGCTGTGTCTCCGTTGGCCCCTGGAGCCCATCGCGCTGTGGCACAGCGATCCAGGGGCACGGCCCGTGCCTGTGCCCTGGCCCCTGTCCCTCAGGCCTCTGCCCCAGCCAGGCCCTCAGGGTTTTGCCAAGCCGTCGCTGGCTCTCGGGGTGCTCCTGAAACCCTCCCACCCGAGCTGACAGTGCTCCCTGCTCTTTCTGTGTCCCAGATGGTGGGCTTACCAATGCCAGACCTGCATCTTCTCCAGGTGGGCCAGTCCCTGGGCACAGGCCTGCCAAGGGACAGCTGTGTGCCCAGCATCGGCAAGGTGCTGGGCGGCAGGGTAGGGTCCACGTGGGCCATGGCCGTGTGAGGCTCACGAAAGCCAGGGGACGGCAGTGCTGACCGACAGGTCACAGGAAGTCTTGCCTTGTAGCTGCGCTAAGTGCTAAGCGCAAACGTCATGGAGGGCAGTGCCTTGGTGTCGGGTGTTGGGTGGTGAGGAAGCGGCATGTAGGCTGAGGCCTGAAGGCTGAGTGTCAGTCAGTGAGGTCGGGACGTTCTAGGACGTGGACGTGGCATGAGCAAAGATCAGGGTCAAGAAGGAGCTTGGAGCGTGAGGACCAGGGGAAGGCCATTCAGTGTGTCCAGAGGCTTGATGAACTGGAAGGGCAGGCTGGGCCGGCCACGTTTACGCTGAAGAACGGTAGGAAGCCAGCGGCCACTCTTAAGCAGGGGAGTGAGTGAGTGCTCTTTCACTCAGAACAGCGCACTCTGGCTGCCGAGGAAGAGGCCTGGGAAGGAGCCAGGTGTGAGTGTGGGTGGTGGTGCAGGCGCGAGGTGTGGGCTGAGGGGAGGGAGGGCCCGAGGACGCCCAGCACCCCCCCTCCCCGTTTTCCCCCCAGCCTTAGACAAGGGTGTGTCCAGGGGCTTCCGAGCGCAGCATAAAACACACAGTTCTTCAGATTCCACTGCTCTCTACCCAAGCGTGAGAAAACAGTGTAAGAGTTTTGCTGTTTTTAATCAGTGATTCCAAAGTTGACTTTTTAGCGGTGGTCATTAAAATGTCAGATGAAAATAAGCCATAGGAACAGGTCTGATGCAAATGAACCACGTTTAAAATGTGACCAGGGAGAAATGTTAGACGTTACTGAGCTGTCTAAGGTTTGATATTTTCCTTAAGGCATCCATTGCTTTCAAAATCTTCGTCTGGTTCAAGTGCGATCTGTGGTGTGCAGCCTGTCACAATCTGGGAAGCGCTCTGGGAGCCGAGCTCAAGCAGGGGCACCTCTCACGGCGAGCGTACCCCACACGCTTTCCAGTAATCACTTGTCTGTCTATAGCTTAACCGTTAGGTAAGCAGAATATTAATTTTGATATGTGATTAGAACTTTTGTTTTGTAGGCTTTACCGCCAGCACCTGTTCAGAATCACACAAATAAGCATCAGGTATTCAATGCATCTCTTCAAGACCATATTTATCCAAGCTGTTTTGGGACTACTCCAGAGTGGAATAGTTCTAAATTTATAAGTCTTTGGGGATCAGAAGTGATGAATGATAAGAGCTGGAGTCCTGGCACTTTCTTGCCAGATACAATTTCTGGTAAGGAACTTGTTAAAACTTTCTTCAAGTTTTCAATGACCCGAGCTGAGTGGATTGCCTCTGTCGCTGTAGTCTCCCGTGGAAGCCCCCAAGTAGTTGGGCCTCATGCCGCTGTGCCCAGCAGGCAGCCCCTCGGGCCCCGTCATGCTGCTCCGTCCTTCCGCATCTGTCACACCACGTCCCCGCAGCAGCCATAATGGGCCTTGCTAATGCTGGGGTCTCTGCTTCCCCCACGCTGCTGAGCATCTTGTCCCCAGGGTTCGGTGTTCAGCCTTTGCTTCTTGAGCAGTGGTGACAACCAGACCTCACCCCAGTACATGGGCGGTGCGACCGTGCCACAGTCGACTTGAATGTTGTGACTTACCTTCCTTTCCTCTATTTCTGTATTGACCCTACACGGGACCTGTCCCCTCTGACAAGCTCCTTCCTGCCAGCTGCCTCCGCTGCCAGGCGCAGCTGTTACCTCAGTAGCGGGGCACCTGAAGAGGGGCTGGTACCTATGCCTCATCTCTGTCGTCATGTGAACGGTTAGAGCCCCTGGTGGCCCCACACCCAGCCCCTGCATGTGCTCAGAACAGCAAGCTAGACTTAACATCTGCTCTGTGCCTGGAAAGGATTTCTAGCTGTGTGACCTTGGGCAAGTTGCTTAGCTTCTCTGAGCCTCAGTTTCTTCATCTTGAGGATGGGAATTATAGTACCATGCTCAGAAAGTAATTTTAAGACATTAAATACAATAACTTTGGGGAAGCACCTAGCATAGGAATTGGCACATAGTAGGTGCTCGGAATTGTTTTTCTTAGATAAAAACGAGTTGTCTAGCCTCATCCCAGTGGAATCCTAACTTCAGTAGCAGCCCCACTAGCAGGAGTTTAATCAGATATCTTTTAGGTTTTGCCTAATATATTACGCCTTTTAGAAGCTTTAACTTTCCCATTCTTCTCTGAAGGGAGTGACATACTAGGGCCAACACTCTCAGAAACAAGACCTGAAGCCCTTCCACCTCCAGCTAGCAGTGAAACACCTGTAGTTTCGGATTGTAAAGAGAAAAAAAATGCTGCGAAAAAGAAATGCTTATACAACTTCCAAGATGCTTTCATGGAAGCAAACAAGGTTGTGATGGCCACCTCATCAGCCACCTCCTCTGTGTCCTGCACAGCCACCACGGTGCAGTCGAGCAACAGCCAGTTCAAAGTGGCGTCCAAGAGGCCTCCTTCCGTAGGTAAGGCCCGCAGCTGGCTGGTAGGGCCGGGGGTCGGCGGGTCGCTGCGCCCAGGGCTGGAGGTGGGGTTCGTGCTAGGCCATCCCGTCCCCCTGACCTGCTCTAGGGCCTGGCCACACGGGGGCCCACTTGCCTCTCTGCGCCTCCTGGCCGGAGCGCCAGTGGAGTTGGTGCTCACCCAAAAGCTGAAGCCTTGGGAGAACCAGCCTGTGGGGTGCTGCCCAGAGCACAGGCGGCCCTGCTGCCACTCACATCGCTGGTGTGTGCAGGGGTGTCGTGGTCACTGTCTGATCTGAGCACAGCGAGAAGGGCCCTGACAGCAAGGAAGAGCCGTCAGAGGCCAGTGGCAGCTGTCAGTGGGCCACATGGGGGCTGGCCCAAAGAGGCCCCGCCTGCCAGAGTCAGGACACTTGGCACATCCCAGAGAATAAGGGAATGGCTTGTGGCACATAGCCAGACTCAGGGACCCTCTGGCTCCTCCCCATGGGAGTAGGTGAGGGCCCTCCTGACAGCAGGTCACTGCCGCTGTGCTGCCAGCTGGTCCAGGTAAGTGCCGTCTGTGGGCGTTGGGGGCACTGCTCATCAGTTTGGGGAACGCAGTGTGCCCCGTGTCTGGAGCAGCACCCACAGGTGAGGAGGACAGTTGCCTGTTCCTGGGGGAATCTGACCAGATGTAACCTCACCACCACGGACAAACCGACACTCAGACGACAAGGATGCAGCATGACCTTAGCAGGGTTCGTGCCCAAGACGGGTCAGCTAAGTGCACTAAGTCCAGCCCGGTGGACAGCTGGCTCGGACGCCTACGGCGCCACTGTCGGGAAAGGGAACAGAGTTTAAAAGAGGCGGAGTTGGTGGAGAAGCTGCAGCACCACGCGGGGAAACCAAATGCGGAATAAGGATGCGCTAGAGGAGAGTGTCAGGTGGTGTAAGCACCTGTGCCCACGGTGCTGGGCTGCAGTGTGCGTGCTCTCAGGAGTCACGCCGAAGCAGGCAGGGGTGGAGCAGCCTCCGGACTGCGTGTGTGTCCAGGGAAGTGCGTGACTGAACGTTCCAGAGTGATGACTCCAGGGGAGGCTAATGGGCACTCTTCGTACTGGTCCTTCACATTTTCTATGGATGTGAACATGTTTCAGACAAAAATGGGTGCAGTGTCTTAAGTAAGAGCAGCATGAATGTCCGTCTGACTGCAGCTGTTGGCATGGCTGTCATGTCCTAATGCAGGCGAGGTCTTCCATGGCGTCAACAAGGAGGATCACAGGCACGCCGTGCCGGCCGCCCCGAGGAACAGCCCCACGGGCTTGGCGCCGCTTCCCGCCCTCGCTCCTGCCGCCCTGTCACCAGGCCCCACGCCTCACCTTGCCAGTCTTGCAGCCCCAGCCTTCCCCAAAACTGTAGCCACGTCTTCCGGCTTTGTGGAAACGCGCAAGAGCTTCTGTCCTACTTCGGTGGGCCCCCCGCCCCCCGCCACAGACGGCTCCATTAGTGCGCCTCCCAGCGTCTGCAGGTGAGCCCGGGTCCTGCGGGGGAGGGCTGGAGCACTATGGAAATGGGGTGCCATACAACAGTTATCGGAGCTCTGTGCCCTGGCACTGCAGCCGACCAGCCCAGTGACGGGCAGTGGGCAGGAATGTGCCCAGCAGAGGCCGTAGGCCGAGGGGTTGGGCTCTAGTCTTGGCCTCTAGTTCTGCAGAGCCAGGGTCCCCCATGGGTGGGTGTGCAGACCACCACCTAACCACTGGCAACATAGGGGTGGGCCTGGGTGTCTTGTAAGTTATAATGACTGTGCATTAAGCGAAGTACAATACAACAAACATGCGGACGGTTCTTTCTAAAAGACAGCTTTTGTTACCTTAAAACTGGCCTGTCTGGAACCATCCCACCCCACCCGCCTCAGGATGAAGGGGTGTAGGAGGGACAGTGCAGCGACTGTGTGGCGCCTGCCCGTGCCTGCGTGCACCTCCTTGCCCAGTCTCTGCCTGCCGTTCCTGTGACCAGTGCACATGCGGGCCGTGCTGCCCTCTGCACCCTGCTCTGGTCTGTGACAGGGCAGGGCACGCCAGAGCCTCACCTGCGCGGTGCCGGTGCCCGCCCTCGGGGGGCGGGGGCGAGCTGCTTGTTAATGGGTCTGTGCATTTTGGCAGTGACCCCGACTGCGAAGGGCACCGCTGCGAGAACGGCGTGTACGACCCGCAGCAGGACGACGGGGACGAGAGTGCCGACGAGGACAGCTGCTCGGAGCACAGCTCCAGCACGTCCACCTCCACCAACCAGAAGGAGGGCAAGTACTGTGACTGCTGCTACTGTGAATTCTTCGGCCATGGCGGGGTAAGTGCCCACAGCCCTGCCTGGGGGGCGGGGCCTCTGCTGATGGGGGCGTGTCAAGTGCATGTCTCCATGGTAGCTGCGCGCTCGTGAGCTCCTCGGGCAGACCCGTGTGCCAGGTTGAATCCGGGTGTGGTTATGTCGTGGGTAAAACTTCATTTCCAGCGCAGTTCAAATCCACGTGTGGCTCGAAACCCGCGCTTCCACTTCCGGGTCGGACTTGTCCGAAAGAGATGACGAGAAAGATTGCCCAAAGATTTAGATGTAAAGATTTCCTCACGGCGTTTTTGCATATGTTTATGACTTTTGAAATAGCTGGTGGGATGGGGGCCTGCTAAGTACCAGCCGTGGGCATTTGTTGAGTCCAGACAGTCCGAGTCGGGGACACCACCGTTTGGTTGGCCCCCTCGTTTAGGTACAAGGGATGTTGATATGCTCACACACTTTCCAGAACAGTCTTTCATCTGTATCAGCAAATAGCACTCATGGTGCCTGGTCGGGAGGAAAGCCGAGGGCTAGGAGTTGTTCTTTTCCGACTTCAGTTCTGTCTGCATTTCCTAAACACTGCGTATGTTTTTAGAAGTTTGTAAGAAATTTTGGCAGTGGGATTGAGGGCAATGTTTTTCCTTTACAGTACTGTAAAGGAAACCAACAAATGGATAAAAAGATACCTTAAACACATTCACTGGCATGAAAAGATAACTGTATTACATAGAAAGTAGATTAATCAGTATGTGAAGTTACTTCTTTTTCCATTTAAAAATACTCACTTTTGTGCATAGTTGTGTATTCTTCACCAGATTTCTCATGAATGTATAAATTTCCTTTTTCCTGCCATTTGTTTCTCTTATTTCCTTATTTCCTGGTGAGCAGGTATTACTTGAGTAATAAGAAGAAATTCATTTTTAGAGATATGGTCTGCAGTTTGTTATTTTCAAAATCATTAAGACTTGAGGCTTAATTTAGTTATGTGCCATTAAATTGTCTTAGCCTCCAGCTGCACCAACAAGTAGAAATTACGCAGAAATGAGGGAAAAGCTTCGTTTACGACTGACCAAGAGGAAGGAAGAGCAGCCTAAGAAAACAGACCAGCTCTTGGAGAGGGAGAGTGTGGTGGACCACCGAAGGGTGGAGGACCTCTTGCAGTTCATCAACAGCTCAGAGACCAAACCAGTGAGCAGCTCACGCGCAGCCAAGCGGGCGAGGCATAAGCAGAGAAAGGTAACGCGGTGTCTGCGGGCCCAGCGCAGGGCCTCGGGGTCCGGGTGTGGGTCTCCCATGGCATTGTGTCAGCAGCCCAACGGTCTTTGGGGGCCTGAGCTGAAGCTGCTTAAAAGCCTCAAGTTGGGCTTGCAGCACACGGCTTCCCCTTCCATGTCCTGGCCTTGATAATGGATCGGAAACAAGTCTCAGGCTCTCACGCGGGCAGCAGACCCTCTGTCCCAGGGACGCAGAGGAAGGCGACCTCGGGTGACAGGGACGTGGAGGGTGGCAGTGTGCTTTTGCAGACTGTGGCTGAAGGCGCGACCTGGCACAGTGCCATCCACTGACGGGTTTGAGCGGTAGCTGGGCTCCTCGTCTACCACACAGGCACAGGAGCGCCAGGCCATTCCGGAAGAGGGCCGGCAGATGTCAAGGGTGGAAGAGGGGGATGACGGCTGTGTGGGCAGCCCTGAGCAGTCCCACCTCACCACAGGGCGTGGGATGTCACAGAAGCAGATATCTGCCAAGACGAGGCAGCTTCGCCTAGTGGGGGGTATGATGGGACTTGACCTCCAGTCCATTGAGTACACACAACATTCAGACACTATGCTAGTACCTGAGAAAGTGTGTTCTTTACTTCCTGTTAACACTGAACGTGGTGGAAACAGCACCTGCTCTGTAAGCTGCCCCCCACCCTCGTCCCATCCCCAGTCCTCCTGGAGGTTTTCCCACAGAGCCCCTGTACTGCCGGTCCAGACACCTTCCTGCTTGGAGCCACCTCAGCGTGTCAAGCTCCAGAAGCCAGACCTCAGAAAGCAGGCCCGGGCTCACAGGGGCATTTGGAAAGGTTGCAAGGGTCTCACAGTAGGACGGGCTGCCCAGGGAAGGGGTGAGGGCCCTGCAACATCAGGCAGAGGCCTGAAAGGAGGATTCCCATGGTGGACCACGTTGGGGCCACACGTTCAGCAGTGGGATTCTAAGAGAGTTGTGATTGTCCTGCTAAGCGGCTTGACTGTCAGCAGCCCTGCTGGTACCTCAGTCCTGAAATAAAGCGTCAAGCTGAATTAGGGCCTTTGGGAGGTGGCCTGTTCTGCCCTGCAGAAGATGTGGGTTTGTGGAGCCCCTCAAGAGGAGGAAGCACAGGGCATGTTCTCCACCCAGAGCGTTTCAGCGTCAGGGTCCCAGGGTGATCCAAGGCCCTAGAGATAGCCCAGGGGAACCAGTAGAACCCTCTGGATTCATTCTAGTGCTTTCCAGGAGTGCTCCCCACCCTCGACTCCTGGCCTCTGTCCTTGCAGGCGGGCTGGATCCAGACTTCATGCTGAGCCCTTCAGACCTGTGCCAGGTCTCCCTCCCACCCACTTGCACCCCGTGTGCTCTTTACGTAGCACCCGTTTCATAGAGCCACCCCCAGACCTGCTTTGCCTCGCACTGGCTGGCTGCTTGTCAAAGGTGGCACACACAGGTTTGGGTTCACTGTGGTGTCTGCCAGTGCAGGCTCACCCACAGACCTGTGCCCGCAGGGGCAGCCGGGGCGCTGTGCGGAGCTGCCCGTCGCGGCCGCCTCCAAGGGAGGCTTCTCTGCCACAGACGGAGCCAGGCTTCAAGTAATGCTCACTGGAGTTGGCAAGTGGGCTTTTGAAAAAACTGCCATTCGATTTTTAACATGTTTCTTATTTACATTTTTTAGATAAGTTGTCTCTTTAATGCCCACTGGAATATTGTGAAAAGTAATTTACTTGGAAGGCCTTTAAATTTTGCCATGCAAAATGTGTTTGCCAAAGTTGCTTACAAGCACAGCCTGGCTGGAACTTGAGTGACAGGAGGAGAAAGCGCCTACCCTAAGGGCTTCCACTTGTTTTTCAAACAGAAGGAATCGTTTCCATTTATCCTCCTGAAATATGTACCACTAATAAAAATAAGATCTTCACTTGGATGAAAATGCATTTCCTGTCACGTTAGGCAGCAGAAATAACCATCGTCTGTTTAACATGTAATACAATTTTAGAACGTTATCTGCTCTGTCACACTAGTGACAATGGATTGGGAATTGTCCTCATCTGCTAGGGTAATTTCCAGTTTTTAGTACACATTTCTTGCATGTCCTGTTGACACTCGTAAACGCATCAGCCTGCACCTGGGAAGGTGTGCTGACTGCGCATCCTGGCAGCACGTGTGCAACGTGTGCAGCCTGTCCCGCCCATCAGGCATGCCACCCGCACGCGGCAGAGCAGCGGCAGGAGCACAGCCGCCGCCTCTACCCTGTGTTCTGTGCGTAGCTCTAGGCCGGGGCTGTAAGGCGTTTACTGACGACGCCCCCAAGCAGGGCAAGCGTAAAGTAACTGGTAGGTGTGTTTTAATAACAGCTTTGGCCTCTGATAGCGCCTTTCAGAGTTTATGTTCTTATTACATGATTCGGTTTTTAAACTGTCTAATTTTTCTGTGTGTCTTAGCTTTTCCAACACTCACTGCTGTCTTCAATCGCCTTTCTTTCCCCTCGGCAGCTGGAGGAGAAGGCTCGCCTCGAAGCGGAGGCCAGGGCCCGGGAGCACCTGCACCTGCGGGAGGAGCAGAGGCGGCGGGAGGGGGAGCAGCAGCAGCTCAAAGAGGAGCTTCAGCGGCTTCAGGAGCTTCAGAAGCTCCGAGCTGTGAAAAAGAAGAAGAAGGAGAGGCCCAGCAAAGACTGCCCCAAGTTGGACATGCTCGCTAGAAACTTCCAGGACGCAACAGAGTCCGTGCCTGACTCTGGGAACATCCACAATGGCTCCCTAGAGCAAACTGCAGAACCGGAAACCTCATCTCACTCCCCTTCCAGACACGCCAACCACACAGAGCCCAGGCCAGGGCCGGGGGCTGGCGGGGACGCAGCAGACCCCGGGGACACGAGGGACGTCAGTGGGAAGCCGCAGGAGCCACTGTCTTTTCTCCTGGACATCATGCACCAGCACAAAGAGGGCCCTGGCAGGCAGAAGCTGAAACAGGCTGCAAAGGCCAGCAGCGAGCCGGGGAGGAAGCCTGCGGAGCCCCCCAGAGCCTCCGAGGGCCAGCCCAGACCCCGGCCCCAGACTGAGGCCAAGGCCAAGCTGCTGGAGCTCCCTTCCTTGGCTGAGCAGAAGCGAGAGGAGAGGAAAGCCAGCAGTAACAACAGCAGCAGGAAGCTGAACCACGTCAAGGAGGACAAGTGGCCCCCCGGCCCCGTGGAGCCCGCCTCTCCCAGCGATCTCGCGCCCGGCACCAAGCTGCTGCTGGCTGATTCCCCGCAGCCCAGGGGCAAGAGCAAGAAAAACAAGAAGAAGAAGGGAGACAGAGTCAACAGCTCGATCGGTAAATACGGGGGAGGGGGGGTTCTGTGTGGCCACGTAGAGAGATGAGAAAGCCAGGCTGATGTCCCCTCAGGCTGTCCCTCCTGTAGATCCAGCCTGTCCCCGCTTGCTGCTTTGGGGCCTTTCCCCAACAAGGAGGGACAGTAAGCCGTTACTAGATTTTGTTATTTTGAAATACTTTTAGATTTCCCAAAACTGCCAAAGTGTCCAAAGAATTCTGTCACACACATTCCCCCAGTTGGCTTGCTGCCACGTTTGCTTTCTCATTCTCTCTCCGTCTGCTGTTTTTCTGACCCAAACGAGAGCGCTTTCAGACGTGATGCCCCTCTACCCTGGAACACTTCGGTGTGTATTTCCTCAAAAATAGGGAACTCCTTACAAACCAGTACAATTATCAAAAGCAAGAAGTTACCACGACAAGGTATCATTGTCTAATTATAGACCGTGCTCTTCTCCAGTTCACATCCTTGGGCGAGAAAAAACTTAGTGTTGTTTCTCCTGACACAGGATCACGTGTCATTTCTCTCATTTCCTTCCATAGGATCAGTTCCTGTTTTGCATGACCTTGGCATTTGCATGACGAGCACGGCCATTTAGTTTTTAGGGTGATTTTCATTGGTTTGTGTGCAATGTGACTGTGTTTCTGGCAGTGCTGCCATGGCAGTGTGGTCCTTGTGCACGCGTCCCAGCAGGAGGGCGTAACGTGTGCTGGGATCACGCTGGGCCTTGGGCTCAGTAGGTAGCTGCCCAGGGCCTCCACTGTCAAGCTAACACATGCATGTCTTACGGGGGGGACGAATCTTGTTTTTTCTCAGACGTTCACCTGCTAGTTTTAGTGCCCATTGACGATTCTCGCCCAAAGTGGCTCACTGTGTTGTCTGCCAAACAGTGATTTTTCTGTCGTTCCTTCTACATTTCTTCATTAGCATTCTGCTATCACGAGAGCTTTCCTTCTCTCCATGAATTCTTTTCTTTCGTGTGGCTGTTTATATCAGGGTGGATTCTTGGATCCTTAGTCTGTGCTATGGATTACAGTCCTTTGCTAGCTAACTCATTTACTGTGACTCCGTCCGTGGCCCCTTGGCCTCGTGACTCTTGGAGCACTGTCATACTTTCCAGGCTCATCTTGAACTTGCCCCACCGCAGCACGAAACAGCCATTTTTCCAAGGAGCCCTGGTTCTTTTCAGTGCAGAGTGGCACTTAGAAACTCAGACCTGGCTGCTCCTGGTGGGTCAGTGCTTCTAGGCCCTTGCCGTCGACAGAGCCAGGGAGGGAGGTGGGGGTGGGTCTATTTCTGTTCACATTTCTGTAGTGAAAGCCACAAGCTCGCTCTGATGGCTCCAGTGCCTCCCTCTCCGGACCTCCCCCATCCACTACGACTCCCACATTCACTACGCCCTTCTCAGACCCTGGACGGTGTTCGCTGACTCATGCAGTCCTGGAATGCACATCCGTGCTCTCAGAACCGCTCACCCTCAGCACTGTGAGAAACAGACAGTGAGCTTGTTCTCAGTGTGTTCACGGTCCCTCTGCCTTCAGCCGGTGGGTGCCTGGGGTTAGTCCTTCCCTGGAGTGTACGCGTCGCTATAGTTCAGTGCCACGCAGTGACAGGCACTCGAAAGACAGTGGGTCCCTTTGTTTGCATTCCAGTTTCTTTTATTTCTCTTCCCAATCCTAGTTTTCATCCGTCTCATTCCCACCCACTTACTATAGGTAACTATGCAGTTTCTTATTAGCTTTCCTTTTTACACAGAAGGTTGCAGACTGAAGACACTCTTTGCTGTCTTGCCCCTCAGTATGTTCTGGAAATCAGCTGGGCCTCATTGTCTTCACGGCTGTAGTGCTCCATCTAAAGCGTGCTGTGGTCTGCCAGTCTGCTGTGCACGGCATGTCAGTTGCGCTAGTGCTTGTCGCCACACACGGTGCCGCAGGAAACACTCTTGTGCGTGTGTTTTCCTGTTTGGAAGTGTTTGTTCAGAGCAATTTCCCAGAAGAGGGATGCTGTGTCAGAGGGAAGTACAGACAGCGTTTTGCTAGATATCACCGAATTGCGCACACCGTCCTTTGCATTCCCACCACGTGCCTGGTTCCCACAGCCTGGCCAACAGGGTCTCAGGCTCTGTACCGTGAGCCAATCCGTTACTCAAAAGTGAGCTACAGTGTACATCTTGTTTCATTTGTGTTTTTCTCCCAATTACGGTGAGGTCATTTTTTTTTTCCTATTTATTAGTGATGCATTCTCAGGGAAGAGAATGGGCCTAGCCGAGGTGAGAGAGAGAAACAGAGAGAGGGAGAGGGAGAGAGAAAGAGAGAACGCGAGAGCTGGTGCAAAAAAAAAAGCAGTGAGGTCATATTTGTAAGGGCTATTTGCATATCTTTTTAATGAATTGTCTATTCATATCTTTTTCTCATTTTTACTGTTTTTCTTCCATGTTTCAGAGTCCTGTATATACTAGAGACATTACCCTTCTAACTGCATTACCATCTCCCAGGTCATAGGTTGTGTTCTGACTGTGTTTATGATGCTTTTTAGCCATGCAGAAGTTCGTTTTGTTTTTGCTGTTTTTAATTTTCTATAGTCCGTCCATGTTTTATTGCCTCTGGATTTTAAATAATTGTTAGAAAGCTTTACGCTAACACTAAAGTTAAAGAATGTGTCCATGTTTTCTTCTAATGTTTGTGTGGTTTTTCTTTTGTCATTTAGCTCACACATTTGGAATTTATTCTTGTGTATCTGTGAGGCATGGATCAATTTTATCTTTTTCCAAAAGGTTAGCCAGTTGTCCCCGCGCCAGCTATTAAAAAGCTCATCTTGCTTTAGTGATTCAGGGTACCACCTTTGTTACACTAAATGTCCATGTGAACGTGGGTCAGAATTTCTGTTCTTTTCCTCTTTGTTTATTCGTGTACTGTTATTGCATGAGAGGATCTGTACAAGGTGTGATCAAACGATACGGTGAATGTTTAAATTGAAAAAAAAAATGTATTACATAAAAAGACACATTGCCATTAACCCTCCTCAAAATACTCCCCCTCGCTTTGAACACACTCATCCCATCATCCTTGCCACTTTCTGAAGCAGTTCTGGAAGTCCTCTTTCGTGAGTGTCTTTAGTTGTGCTGTTGTGGCTGCCTCGATGTCCTGAATCAATTCAAAATGTTTACCTTTCATGGTCATTTTGACTTTGGGGAAGAGCCAGATGTTGCACGGTGCCAAATCCAGTGAGTAAGGTGGAGGAGGACACACCGTAATGTTTTTATTGGACAGAAGTTGCCGTACCAGACGCGATGTGTGACACGGAGCCTGTCCGCTGTGATCACAAACTACAGTGAATACTGCTGCCAAGTGCCATCCAATGGAAAGGCAGGGACCTTCAATACTGGAAGTGGCGTGTCGAGACTTAGTATGTGACAAGTTTCAACTTGTTCAGTAGTCAGCCGGGTGTGAGCTACGGTTGAGAGAAGGTGTATTTTAAAGTGCCATAAGTCATCCTCCATCATGACAATGCTCCATGTCACACATCACTTCTGGTACAGCAATTTCTGTCAAGTAAAAACATTACAGTGTGTCCTCATCCACCTTATTCACCAGATCTGGCACCGCGCGACTTCTGGCTCTTCCCCAAAGTCAGAATGATTCAGGATATGGAGGCAGCCACGACAACACAACTAAAGACACTCCCGAAAGAGGACTTCCAGCACTGCTTCAGAAAGGGGCAGGAATGATAGGATAAGAGTGTTCAAAGCAAGGAAGAGTATTTTGAAAGGGATTAATGGAAATGTGTCTTTTACTGTAATAAGTTTTTTTTAATTTAAATTTTCACCATATTGTTTGATTACACCTCATTATGTTTCAATGACTCAGAGGGCTATTCTATATGCATAGCTTTTCATTTTCAGTGTTTTCCCAGTCATTCTTTCATGTTGGTGTCTCCATGTGAACTTAGTTCAGCATGCCTGACCCCATAAAAAAGCTTATTGGTGTTGGGATTGCATTAAATTAATAAATTTATTAGGGAGAATCAATATCTTTATGACGTTGATCACCCCTCCCAAGAGCAAGGGGTATTTTTCCATTTATTCAAGTCTACTTTAGTGTAGGTATACTTCTGGGGATTTTTAAATTTTTCTCTCATAGGTTTTTTACCTTATTGAGCTTATTCCTAAGTATTTAATCTTCCTTCTTTTTAATTTTAATGGGGTATTCTCTGCCAGAGTCTTCTAACTCTGCGCTATCCAGTACACTAGCCACTAGTCCCATGTCACATGTTGAACACTTGAAACGTGGCCAGTCCAAATTGAGGAGTATTGTACACGTAAAATGTACACCACATTTGGGAAACCTAGTATGAAGCAGAAGAATGTAAAATATCTGAATATGATTTTTTATGCTGATTACATGTTGAAATTATGAAATTTGGGATGTTTAAGTGAAATATATGTTACTAAAATTAATGACACTTGTTTCTTTTTTAATTTTAATTTTATTTTTTTAAAGATTTTATTGGGGAAGGGGAACAGGACTTTATTGGGGAACAGTGTGTACTTCCAGGACTTTTTTCCAAGTCAAGTTGTTGTCCTTTCAGTCTTAGTTGTGGAGGGCGCAGCTCAGCGCCAGATCCAGTTGCCATTACTAGTTGCAGGGGGCGCTGCCCACCATCCCTTGAGAGAGTTGAGGAATCGAACTGGCAACCTTGTGGTTGAGAGGATGCGTTCCAACCAACTGAGCCATCTGGGAGCTCAGCGGCAGTTCAGCTTAAGGTGCCTGTTCAATCTTAGTTGCAGGGGGCGCTGCCCACCATCCCTTGAGGGACTCGAGGAATTGAACTGACAACCTTGTGGTTGAGAGCCCACTGGCCCATGTGGGAATCGAACCGGCAGCCTTCGGAGTTAGGAGCATGGAGCTCTAACCGCCTGAGCCACCGGGCCAGCCCCTCTGTTTGATTTTTTTATATGGCCACTAGAAAATCTTCAATTATGTATGTGGCTCACATTGTATTTCTTTTGGACAGTGCTCCTCTAACTGGTTATTTGACATAGAAAAGATGTTGGTTTCTATAACTAACTTTATATCTTCTACCTGACTGAGTTACCATTTGGGCCTTATTGTTGATTTGCTAGGGTTTTTCAGGTATTTTATCATATTTCTGCAAGTAGGGGAAGCTTACCTTTTCTAATTTTTTTTTCCCTTCTTCCATCCCCCGCCCCCCACTCCGGTTCAAATCGTTTCCCAATCTAGTTGTGTAGGACGCAGCTCCCTGGCCCACACTGGTATTATGAGCTCTGCGCTTCCCCGGCTGAGGCAGTTGGTCGCTTGTCGTCGGTCAGACGCTCACAGCAGCCCATAGTAGCTTTCGCTGGCTGCTGGCCACTCATGGCAGCACACAGCAGCCCACGGTAGGCCACAGCAGCTCACACTGGCTGCCAGCCACTCACGCTGTCCACCGACCACTCCTGGCGGCACATGGCTGCTCAAGGCAGCCCAGCTCCGGGTCGAGCCGTTATTCACAATCTTAGCTATAGAGGGCGCAGCTCACTGGCCCATGTGGGCATCAACCTGGCCACCTTGGTGTTAGGTCGGCATTAGGAGCACGGTCCTCCAACACCTGAGCCACCAGGCCAGCCCAACTTTTCTAATTCTTATGCCTCTAATTGTTTTGTCTTGTTTTATTGCATCATTCTTGATCCTAACAGAAATGTCTGGTGTTTCCACACAAGTAAGATTCTAGCTTTAGGTTACAGTTTATTTTATGTTAAGAAAATATCCAGTGTTTCCTACTTTTCTTGAGTGTTTTTATCAGGAGTTGGTGTGAATTTTGTCAAAGATTTTCTAGCATCTGTGGAGAGAAATACTTTTCTTCTTATTACATTACTGGATTTATTACATAATCCAGACTTATTACATTACTGGATTTCCTAATATTAAACCAACCTTGGATTCCTGGAATAAAGCCACTTGCTTGTAATGTTTTATAGTCTTTGGTTTGGGGTTCTGTTTGCTATTACTTTATTTAATTTCACATTAACATTCATGAGATACGGCTTGATGACTTTTTTTTTTCCTGCTCTCTACATTAGCTTTGGGTATTAAATACTTCATAAAGAATTAGGAAGGTTTTTCTTGGTTGATTTATTTTTCATTTTCCGTGTCCTAGAACAATTCAATCTGCATTGGGACTATCGACTGTGTTTCCCCGAAAATAAGCTCTAGCCGGACAATCTTATTAAGACCGGGTATGGTATGATACGATACGATATAATATGATACCAGGTCTTATATTAATTTTTGCTCCAAAAGACGCATTAGAGCTGATTGTCTGGCTAGATCTTATTTTCAGGGAAACACGGTAGGCTTTAAAGATTTGATGGAAATCTGTACAGCCCTCTGGGCTTGGTGCTTTTTTGTGAGGTAGTTCCTTGATAATATTGTCTATTTAGTATTTGTCTATTTAGTATTTCTGTCTCTAATGAGGTTAATTTTGGTAAAATGTATTTCCATAGTAAATTATCCTTTCAGTTAGATTTTCCAGTTTATTTACATAGATGTCTGCAAGGTACATAGTTTTGTTTGTTTGTTTTGTTTTTCTTATTGGGGAATATTGGAAAACACTGTTTTTTTCCAGGACCTATCAGCTCCAAGTCAAGTCGTCATTTTTACTTTAGTTGTGGAGGGCGCAGCTCACTGGCCAATGTGGGATTCGAGCCAGTGACATTGGTGTTATGAGCACTGCGCTCTAACCAACTGAGCCAACCTGCCATCCTGGTACATAGTTTTTTGAAAAATTCTTTTCAATGGTTGTTTTATGTCGTCAGTTTTTATTTTGTGTATTTGTGCTTTTTCCCTATTCTGTTTGATTCCGTTAATAGTTTGTCTATTTTATTAACATTTCTAAAAAACCAGACCCTTGATTTATTAATGAGATTTATTGTTCTTTCCTCTACCTCATTAATTTCTGCTTTTATCTTTTTCTTTCTGTGCATTCTTTCGTTTTACTTTGTCCATTTTCTAACTTTTCTGACTTGGGAATTTAGTTCCTTTGTTTTCATTCCTCCATTTTTATTCATCAGGGTGTTTAGCACTTTGAATTTTCCTCTGATCATTCCTTTAACTATATCCCATAGTGTCTGATAATGTCTTTCTTTTTTTTTGGTTCAGTGATTTCCAAGTGATTTTTTTTCCCCTTTTCACCCAGTAGTTTAATAAGTGGCTTTTAGGTTTCCAGGTGGGAGAGCCTTTTTTATGTTAATGGTTTCTAGGGTTTTTTAGCTTTATTGTGATCAGAGAGTGTTGTTAGTAGTATTTCTGCTTCATGAAACTTACTGATACTTTCTTTGTGACTGTTCCATGTGCACTTGAGATAAAAATCTTTTTCTCTTATCATGGTGTAAAATTTTATATATACGTGTACACACACACACATACACACAGACACCCCGGGGGTGCCAAAAAATATATGCAAGTGAACACTGGTCAACGTTGCTCAAGCAGTGGTTCATTCACCTTCATCAGAAGTGTCTGGATGCTGATGGGAACCGCTTTGAGCACCTCTTGTAATTGTAGAAGTCAAGCGTGACTTGTGTTCATTCATCTTGTGTTATCGGTATATATTGAGTATTACAGTTTTAATAATTTTTTCTTTTTTAAAATGTGTATACATTTTTTTGGCACCCTTTGTATATCTCTGTGATATATTGATGAAAATTAGGTTTAGGTCTTTTGTATCTTTGTTTTTGTCCTCTTGACCTGTTTTCTGTTATTTACTATTGATGAGTTTCTATGTTCTCTTGCATCTCCTGTAGTTTTGCTTTATAAAGGTAGTTTCCATGTCATTTGGTGCATATTCCTGTCTGTAATATCTTCTTAATAAATTGCTGCTTTTAGTATTTATAAAATGTCCTTTTTGTTGTGCTTCTGGCTTTAATTCTGCTTTATCTAAAATGGCGATTGCTGCCCCTTGTCTCTCTCTGTTTCTCTTTGCCTAGTGGGGCACCTTTGTCCTCATCCTTTCATTTCAAGCCCTTCTGAGTCACTTTGTTTTCGGTCATTCTCTGGCTGCAGCATAGCCCCGAGTCTTGCTTTGTGTGAGTCCATCTGAAAAGCTTCCTGTAGACGAGTTCTGCCCACTGCCATTGACGGGTATAACTGTATGGTTGGTCTTAACCCTGACATGACTTTATAATTACTGAGTGTATTTGCTGATTCCTTCTCTATGTGGTGTGTTTTCTTCACTCTTTTATTTCTAAAAATCTTTGGCATTTGGTTTTTTTGTCCTTATGCATTGCTCCCCACTTACACCTTTCTTGCCCCATCCTGGTTTCCTGCTTACCCTCTCACAGCGGCTTCAGGTGAGGTCCTCTCGCCCACTTACTTCCTGGATAACAGTCAATGAGCTCATTCCATTCTTTCTACTTTCCTCTTTCCCTGTCCCTTCTCTTCCCAGTTTTCAGCTGCCTTATTTTTGCTCTGTCAGAACACACACACAATATGAATAGGTCCACAGTTAAATACGTGAAACGTTCACATTGCCCTCCTGCTGAGCTGTCCCCTCGTCTCCTGGTGGGGGGAGCACACCTTCAGCACGTGTCCACAAGTAGGCGCAGGCATATTATTCTCTGAGCTCTGGCGAAGGAGCCATTTCCTACCATCTTGACAGTGAACAGACAGCCTGGCTGAGTATGAAATTCTTGGGTCATACTTTTGCCCGCTTTAGTTAATGTAGTTTTGTTGTGAAAAATGTTTTCCTGATACTGAATCTGATTATAGTTCTGTCTCATTTTTTTATACCGAGCTTCAGTACCGATTATTAATTCTAATCAGAAACAAAGGAATACTGAAGACTGCTTTATTACGACAGCATTTCCAGCAGACCTGCCTGCTCTGTTGGCTTCTGTAGTTATGCCTCTTGTAGAACTATTGCGGAATGACTGTGGAGACTGTGCTTTCTTGGGCCCCTTGACATCAGTAAACACGCCTGCGCACCTCATCCCGGGCAGGGCCGCAGTGAGCAGACAGCAGGCGAGTCCCCTGCGGAATAGCCTTAGTGGGGAGCTGCGGTCAGACATGTCATCAGGATGACCCCGTACAGGCAGATTGAGCAGGTGGGACAACCAAGGAGCCTGGCTGGGAGGTGGCAGCAGCCAGCACTGAAACATAGCAGTGGGTTGGGGGCATTCATGAAGAACTTGCCAGAACTTGCTGTCATGGTGGAAGGTATGACTAGAGGGTGCGGAAGGGAGGTGGGGAAGGTTATTTCTAGGTCACTGTCAGGAAAGGATCCAGCTTGCAGCCAATCATGAGGGTACAGTTTGGCCCGTGTTAGGAGGTCAGCTGCCTGAAAGGTGGAGGTCTGGAGCAGAAGTGGTCCAAGGCAGGGCTGGAGGTGTGGTGGCGTCGCTCAGTGTCCAGGTGTAGCTGAACCCACAGGGATACGGTGGAGGGAGGGAGGGCTGTGTGCGGAGGCCTGGGTGGCTGGGAGGGGCCATGGTCGTGAGGGCGAGCACATGCTCGGGACGGGCACTCTGGGGCGAAGCCACCAGAGACAGTGGCTGCCATTCCACAGGCGTAGCCTGGATGCTGCTGCTGTGGGAATGAATACCCCAGTGAGTGGAAGAAAGGCGTGCTCTGTCTGTTAAAGATTCCGAACACTGCCCATGCTGCGGTCGGCAGGGACGAGCCGCGCCGGTAGCAGAGCGGCAGTGGTCTCGTCCCTTGATGGGGCCGTGCTGGGCCGGAGGCTCCGACATGGTGTCGTCCTCGGTCGGCGGCCCCCTACTCCTCCTGTCTTCAGAGAGGGTACTTACTTTTTTACTAAACGGCCTGAAGTTTGGGATGCAGTCCCTGGGATGCTGCACGACAAAGTGAATGCCGTCTTCCCGTAGACATGCGACCTGGTCCTGGGTACAATCATGGCCTCTTACTATGAGGGCACCGGAAGGGACGGCACTGCCCTCGTGGGCCTGCCTTCTGTTGTCCTCTAGCAGCTTCTGTTGACCACTGTGGCCCCACTCCCTCCCTCCTTCCTCCAGCACTGGGGAGCCAGGCGCCAGCAAATGGGCCTCTTCCCGTGGGACCTGATGCAGTGGCTGCTTTGCTCAGAAAACATGTGAGTTCCATCATGGCCGCATTGGACCTGGCTGCTCACACGCACATGAGAGAGATCGGCCCACCTTTGGCCGTTTGTAAAACCTCATTTGAGAAAAAATTTAGTTTGTGAGGTTGCTGAAATGAAGTAAAGCCGGAGTTCTGTTCCGGTAAGATGGCCTGCTCTTGTAATTTGACGTGCCTCTTTCCTTTCATTTTACAGATGATGTCTTTCTGCCTAAAGATATCGACCTAGACAGTGTGGACATGGATGAGACGGAGAGGGAAGTGGAATATTTCAAACGGTAAATGTTAGGACGGTTTCATGGTTACTGTACATGATCCTCCTGTTGCACTGGCGGTTGTCTGGACAGCGGTTCTATCAACTAGCCAAACAGCCTGGCCACTTAGTAGCATGTGAGGGCCTGCCATAGCCCCTAACCTTCACTCATGCACACTCATTCTCTTCTCTCCCCCGCCGCATGTGTGCGAAGACTAGTTGATGGCAGTGGTTCTCACAGTGGTCCTGGACCAGCAACATAGCCTGGGATCGGGCCACTCTAGGGAGCGACCCAGTGTCTGCATTTTTGCAAGCCTCCCAGGTGCTCCTGATGTTAGAACACACTGATCCGGCATGCTTCAAAGGAGAAAAGGAACATTTTAGATACTTGCTCAATTTTCCTAATAAGCAGATTTTATTAGTACTATGTTCAATAATATTTATGTACTATGAATTACGGCAAAAATGATTTATTTTAAAACTCCTTTCTTTGGAAGTACTTTAACTTCTTTGTTTCAAATGATACACACACAGCAGTTTGCAATGCAAAAAGTCATTAACTTCTATCTGAAATATTGCAAATTCTAAATGCTTCTGGAAATTACATATATAATATATCATTTATGGGTGTGTATATGTATATATTTTATTTTAGCAGATGTAGTCAAGCATTAATCATATTCTACTTTGGGCATATTTGAAATTTTCCATAATAAGGAGGGTTTCTTTAATTTTGTGAATATATATAAGTAAAAAGAAGCACGTAAGTACAGACACGGTAGTTTAAACTTTAATTAATAAGAGAATACAGGGAACAGCTTCACAACATTTAATTTAAAAACTTAAATAAAATACAAAATTAACCAATAAAAAAATAGTCTGAATTGTTCAGTAACTATTAAAGAAATTAAAGCAGTAGTTACAAGTCTTCCCAATGAGAAAACTACATCCTGACGGTTATACAGAGAATTCTCCCTTAGTTTCAAACACCAGATTGTCTGGTCTTGTGCACAGATGCCAACAGAGAATTGGAAGGAGAGACAAGAAGCACGAGAGCGCACCCCCGCTTGGTCTTATGGCAGAAGTAAACTTCTGATAACCAAAACCTGCCAAACACGACACCAGGAAAGATGAAGTTAACAGATTTGTTTCTCTCGTGAATATTAGATGTAAAAGTCATTGAGAAAATTCTCACATTCCAAATCTAACAGTGTATTTAAAAAAGCAATATATGCCCAAACTGGGTTATCCTGGGAATGAATGCAAGGACTGTTTAATATTAGGAAATCCACAAGTGCTAGTTGCTACATTAATATATTAAAGAAGAGCCATTTCATTTCAGTGGGTTCAAAAAAAACATTTGATAAAATCTTAGTACCCATTTATAATTTAAAAAAGAAAAATAGTGTAGTAGCAACAGCAGGAAATACCCTTCACCTGAGAAGGGGATTTATCGAGAGAGAGAAGAGGAATCTACAAGAAACATTTTCCAGAATGGGAAAGGTGTGGAAGCCCATGCAAAACAAAAATGCTCGCTAGCACCACTTCTGTTCAGCGTTCAATTGTAATTCCCAGCAAAACGACAAGAAATTAAAGGCTTGAGTGGAAAGGAAGAAATAAATTTCCACTGTACAGGTGATCTAATTGTCTACACAAACGAATGTGCAGGACAGTTTAGCAAGAGACTGGCTATGGGATCAGCATACAGAAGTTATTTTTCTCTGCACCATCAATAATCCGAAAATCTAGTTTAAATTCAGACAGCATTTGTAATAGTACCAAAATCTATGTAGTATCATGAATAAATCTAAAGTTGCACAAGACCTGTGCACAGAAGACCATGAAACTTGACTGAACAACATTAAAGAATACCTAAATCCCAGAGATCCTGTATTCATTGATAGGAAGAGTTAATATCATAAAGCTATCAAGGTTCCCCAAACTTATCTGTAGATGGAAAACCCAAGAAGGGTTGTTTGGAACTTCAGTGTTTCTACAGTGCGTTGGAATTGACACCCTGGGATAGTCATACAGTGGGTGTTACATAGCAACAGAAAGGAGCACATTAGAGCAACTGCACCACTGATGAATGTGAAACAAAAGCCATAGGGCAGAAGAATATATGTAATACCCTATTTACATGAAGTTCAAAATAGGCAAACTAAAGTGCACTGGTAATATAATACCATTCAATCTAGCAGCTCCACTCCTGGGTGTCCGCCTGCCAGAAATGAGCATGCCCACACATAGGCTCAGATGTTCCCAGGAGTTGCATTTGTAACAGTCCCCAAGTGGGAACACCCCAAATGTGCACAACAGATGGACAGGTACACTGCACTGTGCTCTGTCCTTCCCATGGACACTGCTCAGCTATGAAAAGCATCGTCGTCTGCCCACGGCCAGGGCAGCAGGGAGATGTGGGGCTTTCAGGGTCATGTGCTGAGCTTTACTGAGGTGATGGCGCTCTGGGTGCTTGTGTTTGGTGGCACTAGGAACTCACACAACTGCAATTTAGTGTGTATAAGTTGTACCTAAATAGGGTGTATTTTAAAGAATTAAGTATATTGTTCCGTGACACATACAAGGTGTCAAGACTATAAAGAAAAGCAAGGAAATTATTAACATAAAAGGCCAGAATGGTGCTCACTTCTGAGGAGAGGAGGGAGGGCTGTAACTAAAGAAAACACTGTAGGCCCCTGGGTGCTGGTGCTGTCCCATGGCTTGATCCACAATATTTGCTTTATAATTATTCTGTATATTACACATTTGTCTCATTCACCCTTCTGTATGTGTGTTACATTTGCCAACTCCCCCGCAAAAGAAAATCGTAAGGGATTACTGGCCTCACGACATGTTGGATGCGAGAAGCACTAAGGAGTCCAGTGCGCTCCGTCCCTCTGAGTCCAGAAAGCACGGCACATGTTGGGGGGCTGGCCTGGGAGTCGGGGAACCACACGCCAGGACAGTGACTCCTGCTCGGAGGGACAGCGGGTGCCCCAGGGTTGCCAGTGCCGGCACTCGTGGCCTGGGGTCAGTTGCCCGGGCTCTTGTGTTGTGGTTCCCTATGTCACGTGTTCTGTACATGGCACATGACATTGTCCACAGTTGACAACATGGAAGCCTGAAGGGAGGTGGCAACCAGGGCACAGGCAGAGCCAGGGCACACTGGGCCTGGGCCCGGGCAGCAGCTTGGCCTCTGTGTCCTGTGCTGCGGGGTCAGCTATCCACTGCAGGCTGGAGCCGGGGCGCATGCGCTTCCTGAGCGCCTGGCTGCTGTGCTGCGAAGGCCAGGGGCACACTTACGATCATAGGTGGTTAGGAGGCCGTTGTCAGCGTGCAGGGCAAGACAGCAGGGGCAGAGTGGGGGCTTCCAGCGGGGGTGGCCAGAGAACGAGGATTCGGGCTGTGGTAGGTGGCATGGCCCTCCCTGCACCTGGACGGAGGCCCCGGGCAAGCAGCACACAGGCCTTGGCTACACGACGCAACCCCAGTGTAAGCGAGCTGAGGGAGGTCACCTCCCGACAAGCGACAACCACGTCCAGGTCTAACTCAAGTTACTGCTGCTCAGCTGAGAAGTGAGAGCTTCAGAAATTAGGCAAGAGAAAGAAAATGCCCTTTCTTTTGTTCAGCACAAAACTTGTCCATTGTTGCCTGGGAAGCCGGTGGCAACGTGTGGTCTTTTCAAAGTGTGGTCTTTTCAAAATGCGGCCCAGCGTACTGTAGGTGCTCAGAGCTGGTAGGGGAGGTTGCAGGCTGGAGGCCACCCCTGTGTGCTTGCCACGCCCCCGAGGGTGGGGACGGGGTGGGGGCAGGGGCAGGCTTGCCGTCACCCGTGTCGTGGCCCCATAAAAATTCTCGTTTCCAGTCACCCATTCATGAATTTATGGCTCAGTGAGGATTGGCTGGCTTCCCCGGGACTCAGCACATTAGGGCGGGTGGGCAGTGGTGGCAGCAGCCTGGTGGGGTTGGCCCAGCCCCAGCTTCTCAGCTGGGCTCACCAGAAACTTCCCTTGGGCGGCTCCCTGCAGAGCGAGTTGAGAAGGAAGACACAAAGCACCAGAGGACATTTGGGGCCCCAGCTAGTGTACTGAAGGTGGGGACCCAGGGACAGCCATGTGGCAAAGTGTGAGGCCCCGCATTGAGCCCCCAAGGAGGACCCCAGGTGGGGGGACATTTCACCGTGACTGTTTGGTGTTTTGTCTTTCAGATTCTGCTTGGATTCCGCCAGACAGACCCGACAAAGACTGTCCATCAACTGGTCCAATTTTAGCTTGAAAAAAGCCACCTTTGCTGCCCACTGAATGAGGACTGCCTAGAGGGACGCGTTGTGCGGGAGGTGGGCCAGGCCCAGAGCCACTGTGCCCGCCCGGTGGTACCAGGTGGGCCGCCGCACCTGAGCCCCAGACCAAGGCCGTGTTGCTCGACCCACACCGCTCGCTCGTGTGCGTGTAGTCTGTGAGCCTGTGGTGTGGCTCTGTGCCATCGGACTGGAAGCTTGGCTCCCGTCAGGGCTTCCCCCACCGCGGCCTCGCCTGAGGCCTGGGCCGTGGCCAGAGATGAGTTCGCCCCCTCCACGTGGCTGTCGTCCGTGCATCTCGCCCTGTCCTGTCCTCTGTCCCCGTCCATCGGGGCGTTGGCCGGCACTCAGCTCCCCCCCCCAGGCGGGCAGGCGGCGGGGCAGGCTATCCGTTCTCCACAATCTACTGGTTAAGAGTGTCCACGTCGCGCTGTTTGTGTCTGACCCCCTGACTTGTAGCCAGCCTGTGTAAGACCCCTTGCAGAATGAGAGTTCCGAAACCAAAACCCACCCAGTACTCACCATCCAGTCTGTTAGAGTGTCCGGCTGTATTAACACGGAGGCCTGCCTGGCTACTTTTTTAACATATTGTTAAGTAATATTAAAATCATGTCTTTCTTTTTGAAAGATGGAATACATTAGTACAGCAGAAGACCTCGTCTGGTTGCTTTCTGCTGGGGCTGCTGGGCAGCATGGGGTGGGGCCGCGGGTGCCAAGGGGGCCTGAGCCACCAACCCCGGAGCATCTCCCAGGTCACCCCAGGTGGCAGCTTAGGGTTCCTAGTGCCCTCACCGCCCTCGTGCTGTGGTCTCTCCAGGCCCCACGACAGAGTTCCACATCGCAAGGGTTTGGTGTGAAAGGTGGTAAGTGCTAAAGAAACAGCAGGGTGGGACAGGGCGGCAGTTCCCTCAGAGTAACCGTAACCTGGGAAGGCCTCGGGGACAAAGGGACATTGCATTCAAACCTGCCAGCTGAGGGAGGCAGAGTGAAGAGGGGAGGAGGGTCAGCAGGGTGGGGTTACATACGGCCTTGAAGGCAGATACCCATCCAGTTTGGGGGGGGGGTTGTGAACGCGAATAAAACAATGAAGAGCTACACATGTGAAGTTGGGTATAAATCGGGAGCAACGTGAGGAGTAGTGACAATGAAAAGGAATCCCACCGTGGGCCTTTCCTGGGAGCTCTGGAGGCCGTGTGCAGGTGCAGGCCAGCTTCCTCTTCCTAGACCTTCCATAGCTCCCAGCGCTGCCTGCTTCTGTGCACTCCTGAAGGAGATGGCCTGTCCATGAGGGAAGGGGGAGCAGCGAGGGCCTGGCCCGGCCTCCGAAGTGTTCGCTCGGTTGGACCCCCAGGGCTTCTTGACGCATCGATGGGATGCAGGTAGGAGAAGGTGAGGAGGCCTCAGAGCCTTTGGTCAGAGCACCGGGAAGGAAGGGGCTGCCCATCCTGGGGGCGGGCGCAGGGGCGGCTGGCCAACACCAGCTGCAGCGTCTGACGTTTGGGGTTGCTGTTCATGGACAAAAGGCCCCGCCCAAGCCGCTGGGGCAAGTGTAGACAGGACAGGTCCGAGCCCCAGAGCCTGATGCTGAGGGGGTCGGGGTGAGGGCAGCCAGTCAGGACAAGCCCAGGGAGCCCTGAGGTGTCTGACCAGAACCCAGTGGAGCTGGTTTTCAGGGGCACAGAGGTGGAGCAGTAGCCACAGGAGTGCGAGGCCCAGAGACATGTTCTGTTTGTTTTCCTGGTGGGAGAAGAGCAGCACATCCCTTTGCTCCTGGGGTGATCAGGAAAGGGAGAAAGGCTGGCTATGGCCATGGCAGTGGTGTTCTTGAGAAGGGCAGAGGCCCCAGTGCAGTCCCTGGAACTCCAAGCCCAGGGCTGAGCCCCATCCTCTTCTGGCTGAAGCAGGGGCCACTGGGCAGCAGAGCCTGAGGAGCTAACGTGGGGAAGGGTCCCGGGTGGGGCCTGCTCTCGCCCAGGTCCTGAAGACCCTACCCAGCCTCGCTCTCCCCGAAGACCTCCCAGTCTGTGCTGGAGGCTGTGCCACCTCTGTGCCTGTTTCCTCGTCTGCCCCGTGGGGCCATGTTGGCTGCTGAGAGGAACCATGGGGCCCCAGCTGTGATTGGTAAGGGGGACCCCAGGTGTCCCAGCACTGAGTGCCCGCCCCACACCACACTTGCCACCTTCCGGACCCCTGCTCGACCCAGCATGTGGCTCTGCCACCTACACCTTATTCCGTCTGCACACTTCCGCCCTAGGCATGCCCTTCCCCTGTCCTGTAAACCACCCGTCTATCTGCAAGACCCAGCCTGAAGATTCCCTTGGATCTGTCCTCGAGGGGGCGTCACTTGACTGTTTCCAGTTCTCAGGAACAAAAGGTGGATTTGGGCCCTGGAGGCTCAGGATCAAGTGGAGGAATAGAGGAGGGTGGAGGGTGCCAGGACCCCTGGGGTCAGCCCCCCTCGCCGTGGATGCAGACAGGGTCCTCACACCATCGCGTTTATAGGTGGGGAAACGGAGGCCAAGGGGTGCCTATAGGACGTCCGACTCCAGTGCCAGTCTTCCTGGGGCCCGCTCAGATTCCCGCTGAGGTCAACCCACTCGGGTAGTCCTGGAGGGACCTCACACAGATCATGCTTGAGCGTCCCCTTTCCACAGTCGTAACCATGAGATGAAATACCAATAGCTAGAAAAGAAACACTAAAAATGTCCTTACACACTCATGCCATTCAGATCAAAATCACTGAAACGAATATTATGGGACCAGAAGGGATTACTGTTTCTTTTATTTATATATATATATATATATATATATATACACACACACACACACACACACACTTTATTTTTTTTAAAGATTTTATTGGGTAAGGGGAACAGGGTTTTATTGGGGAACAGTGTGTACTTCCAGGACTTTTTTCCAAGTCAAGTTGTCCTTTCAGTCTTAGTTGTGGAGGGCGCAGCTCAGCTCCAGGTGCAGTTGCTGTCTCGTTGCAGGGGCGCAGCCCACCATCCCTTGTGCAAGTTGAACAGGCAACCCTGTGGTTGAGAGGATGTGCTCCAACCCAGCCATCCTGGAGCTCAGTGGCAGCTCAGCTCAAGGTGCTGTGTTCAATCTTAGTTGCAGGGGGCGCTGCCCACCATCCCTTACGAAAGTCATTGCACAGAATGACAGCGGAAGTCACTTGAGTTTGGGGTCCTCATCTGGACCGTCCCAGGGGTTCAGTCCATTTTGGACCCACTGTTGAAACTTGAGAAGACCTGGCTCCAGGGTGGGAGCACGGCCGCAGACGTTTCCAGTAGACCTGCGCTCTTAGGAACTTAAATGCAGACAAAGCATGTGGCTGCGTATGCGGGAGCGTGCATGTGGTTCCATGGGAAACACCTGCTGTTTCGAGGGTGCGCAGGACATGTGTGTGAGCCGACGCGAGGCGCACACAAGGCCCGTGAGGTCGGCCAGCTACTGAAACCACCCTCCTGTTTCCTGATTGGAATAGAGGCAGCACAGGGCAGTGTCTCCGAAGAGGAGGGAGGAAACGAGGTTACCTCTGGTGCCCCATCTTCCTGGGGGAAGGGGGGGCACTGTTCTGGTTTGCAGCTTCAACCTCGTTTCCTGAGATTTGTGCTCTGGAGCCCAGTGGACCTGTAAGGAGGTCAGCTCCTCAAGTGCCACTGCGAGGAAGCCTGGGGCACCTGTGCAGGTCTCCATTTCCCAGCTAGTTAATTTTATTGTTTTAGTATTTTTATTTACATCCCCCCCACGCTCTTCCCCTTTGGCAACCATCAGTTTGTTCTCTCCATCTATGAGTCTGTTTCGGTTTTGTTTACCATCTGTGGTTTTTTTTGTTTTTTTTTAATTTATTGGGGTGACAATTGTTAGTGAAATTACATAGATTTCAGGTGTACAATTCTGTATTACATCATCTGTAAATCCCACTGTGTGTTCACCACCCAGAGTCAGTTCTCCTTCCATCACCATATATTTGATCCCCCTTACCCTCATCACCCACCTCCCCACCCCCCTTACCCTCTGGTAACCACTAAACTATTGTCTGTGTCTATGAGTTTTTGTTTCGCATTTGTTTGTCTTGTTCTTTTGTTGTTTTTGGTTTATATATCACATATCAGTGAAGTCATAGGGTTCTCTGCTTTTTCTGTCTGACTTATTTCGCTTAGCATTATATTCTCAAGATCCATCCATGTTGTCACAAATGTTTCTATGTCATCTTTTCTTACCGCCGAATAGTATTCCATTGTGTATACATACCACAACTTCTTTATCCATTCATCTATCGAAGGACATTTTGGTTGTTTCCATGTCTTGGCCACCGTAAACAAAGCTGCAATGAACATTGGAGCACACGTGTCTTTAGGGATAAATGTTCTCAGATTTTTTGGGTAGATACCCAGGAGAGCGATTGCTGGGTCATATGGTAATTCTATTCGTAATTTCTTGAGGAACCTCCACACTGCCTTCCATAGCGGCTGCACCAGTCTGCATTCCCACCAACAGTGTATGAGAGTTCCTTTTTCTCCACAGCCTCTCCAACACTTGTTACTATTTGTCTTGTTGATGAAAGCCATTCTGACTGGGGTGAGGTGATATCTCATTGTGCTTTTTATTTGCATTTCTCTGATGATTAGTGATGTTGAGCATTTTTTCATATGTCTATTTGCCATTTGTATGTCCTCTTTGGAGAAATGTCACTTCAGGTCCTCTGCCCATTTTTCAATTGGGTTGTTTGTTTTTTTGTTGTTGAGTTTCATGAGTTCCTTGTATATTTTAGATATTAGACCCTTATCGGAGGAACTGTTTGCAAAAATCTTCTCCCATTTAATCGGTTGCCTCTTTATTTTGTCGATGGTTTCTTTTGCTGTGCAGAAACTTTTAAGTTTCATATAGTCCCATTTGTTTATTTTAGCTTTTACTTCCATTGCCTTTGGAGTCAAATTCATAAAATGCTCTTTGAACCCAAGGTCCATAAGTTTAGTACCTATGTTTTCTTCTATGCAGTTTATTGTTTCAGGTCTTATGCTTAAGTCTTTTATCCATTTTGAATTAATTTTGGGACATGGTGACAGATAACAGTCCAGTTTCATTCTTTTGCACATGGCTATCCAATTCTCCCAGCACCATTTATTGAAGAGGCTGTCTTTCCTCCATTGTATGTTTTTAGCTTCTTTGTCAAAAATTATCTGTCCATATTTATGTGGTTTTATTTCTGGGTTCTCAGTTCTATTCTACTGGTCTATGTGTCTGTTTTTCTGCCAATACCATGCTGTTTTGACTATTGTAGCCCTGTAGTACAAGCTAAAGTCAGGGAGTGCGATACCTCCAGTATTGTTCTTTTTTCTTAGGATGGCTTTTGCTATTCGTGGTCTTTTGTGGTTCCAAACAAATCTGATGATTGTTTGTTCTATTCCTTTAAAAAATGCCATTGGGATTTTGATGGGGATTGCATTAAATCTGTATATTGCTTTGGGTAATATGGCCATTTTAACTATGTTGATTCTTCCAATCCATGAGCACGGAATGTCTTTCCATTTCTTTGTGCCTTCAATTTCTTTCAAAAATGTCTTACAGTTTTCAGCATACAGGTCCTTCATATCCTTGGTTAAGTTTCTTCCTAGGTATTTTATTCTTTTTGCTGCAATTACAAAAGGAATTGTTTTTTTGTATTTCTTTTTCTGAGATTTCATTGTTAGTATATAGGAATGCAATGGACTTTTGTACGTTGAGTTTGTAGCCGGCAACTTTACTGTATTCATTGATTGTTTCTAATAGCTTTTTGGTGGAGTCTTTAGGGTTTTCTATATGTAGCACCATGTTATCTGCAAAGAGTGATAATTTAACTTCTTCATTCCCAATTTGGATGCCTTTTATTTCTTACTCTTGCCTGATTGTTCTGACGAGGACTTCCAACACTATGTTGAAAAGCAGAGGTGATAGGGGACAGCCCTGTCGTGTTCCTGAACGTAGAGCAAAGGGCTTCAGTTTTTCACCATTAATTGAGATGAACTGAGGGCTTGTCATATATGGCCTTTATTATGTTAAGGTATTTTCCTTCTATACCTATTTTATTAAGTGTTTTAATCATAAATGGATGTTGTATCTTGTCAAATGCTTTTTCTGGATCAGTTGATATAATCATATGATTTTTGTCCTTTATTTTGTTTATGTGATGTATCACATTGATGGATTTGCGGATGTTGAACCATCCTTGTGCCCTGGGGATGAACCCCACTTGGTTGTGGTGAATAATCTTTCTAATACATTGTTGTATTCGATTTGTTAGAATTTTGTTGAGGATTTTTGCATCTGTATTCATCAGAGATACTGTCTGTAGTTTTCTTTTTTTGTGTTGTCCTTCCCAGATTTTGGTATCAGGGTAATGTTGGCCTCATGAAATGAGTTAGGGAGTACTGTCTCTTCCTCAATTTTTTGGAAGAGTTTGAGCAGGATTGGTATTAGATCCTCTTTGAAGGTTTGGTAGAATTCACTAGTGAAGCCATCTGGTCCCGGACTTTTGCTTTTGGGAAGGTTTCGGATGACTGATTCAATTTCGTTACTGGTGATCGGTCTGTTTAGATTTTCCAGTTCTTCATGGTTCAGCCTTGGAAGGCTATATGTTTCTAAGAACTTGTCCGTTTCTTCTAGGTTATTGAATTTGGTGGCATATAGTCCTTCATAGTATTCCTGGATGATCCTTTGTATTTCTGTGGTGTCCGTGATAACTTCCCCTTTTTCATTTCTGATTTTGTTTATTAGTGTCTTTTCTCTTTTTATCTTAGTGAGTCTAGCCAAGGGTTGTCAATTTTGTTACTCTTTTCAAAGAACTAGCTCTTTGTCACATTAATTTTTTCTATCGTCTTTTTGTTTTCTATTTCATTTAGTTCTGCTCTGATTTTTGTTATTTCTTTTCTTCTGCTGACCTTGGGTTTCACTTGTTCTTTTTCTAGTTCTTTAAGGTGTAACATGAGGTTATTTATTTGGGATTTTTTTGTTTCTTGAGATAGGCCTGTAATGATATAAATTTCCCTCTTAAAACTGCTTTTGCTGCATCCCAAAAATTTTGGTAGGATGTATTTTCACTATCATTTGTTTCTATGTATGTTTTGATCTCTAATTTCTTCTTTGACCCAGTCATTCTTTAAAAGTATGTTGTTTAATCTCCATGTATTTGTGTTTTTTTCTGCTTTCTTTTTGCAGTTGATATCCAATTTCAAAGTCTTGTGATCAGAGAATATGCTTGGTATGATTTCAATCTTCTTAAATTTGCTGAGGCTGCTTTTATGTCCCAATATATGGTCTATTCTTGAGAATGTTCCACGTACACTAGAAAAGAATGTATAGTCTGATGTTTTAAGATGAAGTGCTCTATATATGTCAATTATGTCCATTTCATTTAATGTGTCATTTAGGACTGCTATTTCATTATTTATTTTCTGTTTGGATGATCTATCCATAGCTGTCAATGATGTATTTAAGTCCCCTAGTATAATTGTGTTTTGGTCAATTTCTCCCTTTAGTTCTGTTAGTAGTTGCTTGGTATATTTCGGTGCTCCCTGATTGGGGGCATAGATATTGATGACTGTTATGTCTTCTTGTTGTATAGTTCCCTTTACCATTATGAAATGTCCACCTTTGTCTCTTGTTATCTGTTTCACCCTGAAGTCTGTTTCATCGGATATCATTATGGCTACACCTGATTTTCTCTGGGTACCATTTGCTTGGAGTGTCAATTTCCACCCTTTCACTTTGAGTCTATGCTTGTCCTTGTAGCTGAGATGTGTCTCTTGGAGACAGCATATGGTTGGGTTTAGTTTTTGGATCCAGTCTGCTACTCTGTGCCTTTTTATTGGTGAGTTCAGTCCATTTACATTTAGGGTGATTATTGATACGTGAGGATTTCCTGTCATTCTATCTTCAGTTTTCTGGTAAGGCTGTGTCTCCATTGTTTCTTTGCCTTTTTGTTGTTGTCTACTATTTCTCTGTGGTGGTATTCTATGATGTTTCCCTCTGTTTCTTCTTTTATTACAGTATATATTTCAGTTCTGGATTTTTTTTTGAGTGATTACCCTTAAGATTATGTAAAAGAAAGTTTGGTATTTAGAGTATTCCATTTTCTTCAGCACGCTTACTTTCTCCATTCCCATATTCCGGTTCAGGCCTTTACTCTCCCCGTTTTTTGTTTCAGTTGCCACAAATTGTCCCTGTTGATGGTGGTCGAATAGCCTCCTTTAGTATTTCTTGTAGTGCAGGTCACGTATTAGAAAATTCCCTCAGCTTCTGTATGTCTGGAAAGGTCTTTATTCCTCCTTCATATCTAAAGGATATCTTTGCTGGATATATTATTCTTGGCTCATGATTTCTCTCTTTCAATAGTTTGAATATTTGGTTCCACTCCCTCCTGGCTTGTAGAGTTTCTGCTGAAAAATCTGATGATAATCTAATGGGCTTTCCTTTGTAGGTTACCGTCGTCTTTTCCCTGGCTGCCTTGAGGATTCTTTCTTTGGTGTTAATTTTAGACAACTTCAATACTATGTGCCTTGGAGAAGGCCTGTTGGGATTGAGGTAATAATTAGGTGTTCTATTTGCTTCTTGGATTTGAGGATCCAGTTCTTTCCAAAAGTTTAGGAAGTTCTCATTAACAATTTGTTTGAATATATTCTTTGTTCCCTTCTCTGTTTCTTCTCCTTCTGGTATGCCCATTATTCTTATATTGCTCTTTCTGATAGAGTCAGAAAGTTCTTGTAGAGTTCTTTCATTTCTTTTATGTATCAAGTCTCTTTCTTCTTCCATCTGTGTAATTTCCAGGTTTCTATCTTCGATGTCACTGATTCTTTCCTCCATCTGGTCAACTCTACTACCTACGCTGGTTATTTCATTCTTCATTTCTTCTATTGAGTTCTTAATCTCCAGAAATTACATTTGGTTCTTTTTTAAAATTTCAATCTCTTTTGTAAAATGCTCATGTTGTTTTTTGATTGCATTTCTGAGTTCATTAAATTGCCTTTCTGTGTTTTCTTGCATCTCGTTGAGTTTTTTCAGAACTGCAATCTTGAATTCTCTGTCATTTAAGTCACATATTTCCATATCTTTAAGTTCCTTTTCTGGAGACTTTTCACTTTCTTTCTGAGATGTCTTGTTACCTTGGTTATTCATGGCAATTACTGATTTATTATTTCTCTTCCTAGACATCTCCAGGAGTGGCTTCTGCAACAGGTTGATAGGAAGAGGTCTTTCTTTTGTTTTCCAATACTTGTTGGTAGAATGTTTTATTTTCTCTCCGATTGTAGCCTTTTTTTCTCTCTGACACAGTAGTGCTATGTTTTCGCTGCACTATTCCAGCTTCTCACACAATGTGGGGATTCCCTGGGAGACGGGCCTCTCCTCTGTGAACAGTTCGCCTTGGTCATAGGGTGCCACGTCCCTGTGGGGATGTGGAGAGCTTTTGAAGTTCCAAAGCTCTTTCTGCACCAGATCCAGAGCCCGTATGTTTCAGCAGTTCTGTTTACTCCTGCAGGGATCCGCCCAGATAGGTGGGGCCAGGGGCGGGGTGAGTTGTGAGAGGTGGTCCAGAGCAATGGCGGCGACCACCACCACAGCCGGTCCTGCTTCCACAGCTCCCTCCCCTTTGCCGGAACTGGTTGGGCTGCGAATCTGTGTCTGCGGTCCACAGTTCTCAGAACAGCAAATATTCTGTCCTTTGATCCGACACTGCTACTTTATCGCTTCTATCACCGGGCAGGTGGGGGCGGGGCGAGCTCTGGGAGGGTAGGGAGGGGGGCGGCTAGGCTCAGTGCCTAAGACTTCCGTTCTCCGCTCGGCAGTGAGGGCTTAAACCACCGATTTCAGCCCTCTTCCCTCAGTCTTTGCTCCGAGGTCTCTGCCGTGAGCGAGCGTTGGGTTCAGCGGTTTTGTATGCTGCCCCCTCCGCCCTGTGGGCCGTAAGCGGAGCCCTAGCAGTCCGAGTCCTTCCCTCTCCCGCAGCGGCGGTAGTTCCGGGAGCAGCGAGCTCTGAGCACTGAGCTAGGTCTGCGTCCTGCGCCCGCGCGGCTCCGTCTCCACACTTCTTCCCTCCTCCCCCGCTCGCGCGATTCGCCCTCCTGCAGGTGAATTCAGTAGTCGGCCTCTTCGTCTTGCCTGTCTGCTGTGCAAGGAGTCCTTTGTGGAGTTATTGTTGTTCGATTAGTTGTAAATTCCAGGGGACCTTTACAGAGGCTCACCTCATGCCACCATTTTGATGACTAGTCTACCGTTTGTTTTTAATTCCATGTATAAGTGAGATCATACCAGATTTGTCTCCGTCTGACTTACTTTACTCAGCATAATATCCTCTTGGTCCACCCATGTTGTTGAAATGGTAAGATTTCGTTTATTTTTAAGGCCGAGTAACATTCCATTGTATATGTGACCACCTCTTCTTTATCCAGTCGTCCATTGATGGACACTTAGGTGGTTTCCATATTTTGGCTAAAATAGTAAATAGTGCTGCACTGAAATACGGGTGCTTATGTTTTTTTGAATTAGTGTTTTGGATTTCTTTGGATAAATACCCAGGAGTGGGATTGCTGGCTCATAAAGTAGGTTCTATTCTTAATATTTTGAGGCTCCTCCATACTGATTTCCATAGCGGCTGCACCAATCTGCAATCCCACCAACAGTGCACAAGCGTTCTCTTTTCTCGCGTCAACACATGTTGTTTGTTGATTTATTGATGATAGCCATTTTGACTGGGGTGAGGGGATATCTCATTGTGGTTTTTATTTGCATTTCTCTGATGATTAATGATGTTGAGCATTTTTTCATTTTTTTCATTTGTCTATTTGCCATTTGTATGTCCTCTTTGGAGAAATGTCTCTTCAGGTCCTCTGCCCATTTTTTAATTGGGTTGTTTGTTTTTTTGGTGTTAAGTCGTATGAGCTGTTTATAAATTTTTGATATTAAACCCTTATCAGATGTATCATTAGCTAATATCTTCTCCCATTCATTAGGCTATCTTTTCATTTTGTTGATGATTTCCTGTGCTGTGCAAAACCTTTTTAGCTTGATATAGTCCCACTTGATTTTCTTTTGTTTTCCTTGCCTGATGATACATTAGAAAAAATTACTATTAAGAGTAATGTCAGAGTTTACTACCTATGTTTTCCTCTAGTTTTATGGTTTCGGGTCTTACATTTAAGTCTTTAATCCATTTTGAGTTTATTCTTGTATGTGGTGTAAAAAGTAATCCAGTTTCATTCTTTTGCATGTGTCTGTCCAGTTTTCCCAGCACCACTTATTGAATAGACTGTCTTTACCCCATCGTGTATCCTTACCTCCTTTGTCTTAGGTTAACTGACCATGTAGGCGTGGGCTTACTTCTGGCTCTCTGTTCTGTTCTACTGATCTACGTGTGTGTTTTTATTCTAGTGTTGTGCTATTCTGATTATTGTAGCTTTGTAGTACTGTTTGATATCAGGGAGCATGATACCTACCACTTGGTTCTTTCTCAAGATTGCTGTGGCTATTCAGGATCTCTTGTGGTTCCATACAGGGAGGCAGGGAGTGCAGGGCGGCCCCAGCCCTGGGAGAGGGAACAGAGCCCATCAGGATTCCCAGTGGACGAGGCAGAGATTGGCATCTGGGGAAGCCATGGTGGCTGGAATTTGTGAGGCAGAGTTCCAGACAGGAGGGTGTTACACACAGTTCCAGGGATCTGCAGAGCTTTCCCTCGAATCTATTGATATGTGCATGTGTGGAATAAAATTCCATAAATCTAGGGGGGAATCGCCAGAAGTGGCAGGGCTGAAAGTTTGTTCCCACCAGCCAGAGTGAAGAGACCATGTCACACACAGGCATTGTGTTGCGTTCTCAGAAGGGGATTATCTTAGCACTGGGGTTAAATTAGCCCTAGAATAAAATCTAAAGCTAAAAGCAAGCCTCAGAAGGATCAAACTGATCCTAAGAACTTTAACTGCCTGCACTAAGCCAAGTAAAATTTACAGTGTTGGAATCTAGGCAGAAATCACCAGACCATGCCTAGAAGGAAAACAAACAACAGAAACAGACCCAGAAATGACAGATGATGAATTGGCAGATAAGAACCTTAAAATGGCTATTGTAAGTCACAAATATGCTCAAGGATGTAAAGGAAAAGATGGACGAATAAATGGAAGATATAAAAAAGATCCAAATGAAACTTCTAAAGAAAAAAACTACGATATCTAAAATGAAAAATACCCTGAATAGAATTAATAGCAGATTAGAAACTTTAGTAAGAAAATATCCATGAACTTGATGGCCTATGAAGAAAAACTACCAGAAATGAAGCACTGAGAGAAAAAAGACTGGGGGAAATGCTCTTTGGCACAACAGCACGCATTCTAACATGTGTGACTGGAGTCCTAGACAAGCAGGGAACAAAAACACTAACTTGAAAATTAGCTTGTCCCAAAGCACAGTGGGATCGTGATTGAGATGGCACTGAGTCTATCGACCAACTAGGGAAGAGATGACAGCTGAGACCACTGACTTCCCAGGCCACCAACATGCTGGCTCCTCGTTTACTTGCGTGTTCTTGTGTTTCTCTCAGCAGTATGTTGTAACTTTTATTGTAGAGGTTTTGCACACTTTCAATCATTTTTCCTAAGCATTTTGTGTTTTTGACATTATCATAAATGGGGTTGTGTATTAGCTTCCGGGGCTCCCATAACAAAGGGCTACAAACTGGCTCATAACAAGAGAAATGTCTTCACTCAGTTCTGGAGGCCATCCATCCTGTCCAGGTGTCAACAGGACAGATGCCTTCCTGTAATGGTTGGAGGGGAAAAAAGCTCCCCTGCCTCACTCCTGGCTCCTGGTGGTTGCTGGCCGTGCTGGCACCCTTGACTTACAGACGCCTCACTCCAGGCTCTGCCTCCTTCCTCATGAGGCGTTTACTCTCCCTGTACAGCAGTGTCCCTTTGCATTTTGGGCCCACCTTGCCCCAGTGTGACCTTGTCTTTGCAGGGGTATCTGCTTCCAAATGAGGTCACAGTCACAGGCTCGGGGTGAGGATTTCGGCATCTTTTCGATCAGCGTATCTTTTGAGGAGATAACAGTTCAACCCACAACAGGTTTTCTTTAACTTGCTTTTCCAATTGTTGTAAATATACAGGAACACAATAGATTTGTCATATATTGACTTTGTATCTTGAGACTGTCAAATCGATTTTACAATTCTAAACTTTTTCTTAAGATCCCCTAGGATTTTCCACATCCAGTCATATCATCTGTGAATACAATTTTACTTCTTTCCCAGTTTTTCCACGCCTTTATTCTTCCTACTACCTCCCTGCTCTGGGTGGGAGCTCCTGTGCGATGCTGAATTGCACGCAAAAAATGAACAGCCTTGCGTTGGTGTGACCCTCGGCAGGGGTGGCATTCAGTATTTTACCAAGTATAATGTTAGTTGTAGGATTTGGGGACATCACACCTTCATCCGATTGAGGAAATTACTTCTAATCCTAGCTTGCTGAGGGTTTTTATCATGAGTGGGTATTGAATTTTTTCATGCTTTTTCTGCTTCTATTGAAATGATCATAAGGTTTTTCTCTTATTTTGTTCATTATGGTTAATTACACTTAGTGGGTTTTTTAATGTCAACCAATCTGGTATTCCTAATAAAAATTCCACTTGGTTATGCTGTATGATCCTTTTTATATTGCTAATTGCAATTTGTTAATATTTTGTTTTGCTAATGTTATTCATGAGATGTTGGTCTGACTTGCCTTGTCTTTCTCAGGTTTTGGTGTCATAAAACAAGTGGGAAACATTCCCCGTATTTCCTGAGGGTATGTAAGGTTGGTATATCTTTCTTAAATGTTTGGAAGAATTCACCAGTGATGTCTTCTGGGCCTGTACTTTCCTTTATGAAAGATTTTTACTCACAGATTCCATTTACCTAATGGGTATAGAGCTATTCACCTTTTCTGTTTCTTGTGTCAGTTTGGTAAGTTGTGTTTTTCAAGGATTTTATCTATTTCGTCTAATTTGTCAAATTTATTATTAGCATAAAGTATTAATAATATCCTCTTTTTAATATTTTAAAGGTCTGTAGTGACGTCATCCTTTTTCCATTCCTGATATTAGCAATGTGTGTTTTCTCTTTTTTCTTGATCGGTCATGCTAAGCATTTATCGGTTTTATTACTGTGTAAATGAACTAACTCAGCATTGTTGATTTTTCTATTTCATTGATTTCTGCTCTTTTATTATTTCCTTCCGTTTTCTTTGGGTTTAATTTGCAGTTCTTTTCCTCATTTCTTGAGATGGGCACATGGATCACTGAATTTTATCCTTTCTTCATTTCTAGTATATGCATTTGGAGCTATGAAATTTCCCCTAATCACTGCATTAGCTGCATTCCATAATTTTTTAAAGGTTGTATTTTCATATTCACTCAGTTCAAAGTATTTTCTAATTTACATTTTTTCTTTGCCCAGGGACCGTCTAGAAGTGTATTGGCAACTTGGTGGTCATCTTTCTGTTACTGAGCTGTGGTTTAACTTCACTGTGCTCAGAACACCAACTCAGTGATTCAGTTCTTTGGACTGTGTTGCAACTTGACATGTGGCCCATATATTTGTCTTTGATAAGCATTCCATGTATTCTATGGCCTTACTGATTTTTTCCTGCTTCTCTCAGTTACTGAGAGAAGTGCCATAATCTCTATGATTGTGCCTTTGTCTAGTGCTGTTTGCTTTATATATTTTGAAGATATGTTACTACCTCTATATAAATTTAGGAATGTTAGATTCCTGATAAGTTTACCCTTTTGTTGTTATTATGCAATGTCTCTCTTTATTTCTGGTAGTATTTTTTTGTCTTGAAGTCCCCTTTGATAATCACGTAGCCATTCATTATCTTGATTAGTATTAGCATAGTGTCTTTTTCTATCCTTTCCATTCTGTGTTCTTGTATTTAAAGTACATCTTTTCTACTAAGCATATAGGTGACTGGTTTTCATCCAGAGTAACAATCGTTGTCTTTCAGTCAGTGTTTGGTCCATTTATTTTTAATGTAATTACGGACACAGCTGGGTTTAATTCTACCATCTTGCAATCTATTTTCTGTTTGTCTCATCTCTTCTTTATTCCTTTAGTTCTCCTAACTTGTCTTGCTTTGGATTGAAAAGAACATTATTTTTATGTCCTACTAACTTTTTAATTAAATCCTTTTGTTACTATTTTAGTGGTCACCCTAGAGATCATATTCCTTAATTCATTACAGTCCACCTTAATGTAAAAACCTTAAAATCGTATGTTTATTAAACACTCCCCTCCCGCACCTAGGAAGCTCTTGGGCTGTTTGCATGTTTTAAAACCTTCAAGACACTACTGTTTTAAAAAGTCAATATTCATTCATATTTACCCACTCCCATGCTCTTCATTCCTTTCTGTATTTGTTTTTATCCAGAATAAGTTCCCTTAGCTTGAATAATTTCTGTAGTTATTTCTTATAGTACAGTCCCCTGGATGTAAATTTGTTTAGCTTGTGTTTGTCTGAAAAATGTCATCATTCTGCCTTCATTTTCATATGTCCAGTATTTTTTATTGTATACTGGACTTATGGTTAATATTGTAGAAAAGTCTTGGGTTTTCTGTCTATGAGGAAAGATGGGTTTTGTTCCAACAGGTAGGTGAATTACTGGTTGGTTGCCTGGAACTTGTGTGATTTTTCAGACAAGGGCTGTTCCATTTTATCCTAGAATGTCAGCTTCACTGCTAAGGTGTGGCCCTCCTAGGGTTTCCTAGGGTTTCAAAGGAAAACCCCAGATGTTTACCAAGCCCTTCTAACCGTAAGACTCATTCAAAGCTGTCCCCCTGCCATGGAGAGCCACAGAACCCTGCTCAGCGCTCTGCTTTCCAGCTGCTGTCCTCTGCCTGGGACCCTCCCAGCCACACTCTGCACACATTCGGGGTGAGCCAAGGACCCGAGGGTCCCCTTCTGTGGCTCCCTCCTCTCTGGGAGGTCCACAGCCGCTAGTCCCAGTGCGTGGCTGTCAGCAGACTCCTCTGACTCCCAGGTCAGCGAGACTGGGGCTTTCTGCTCTGTTGCTCCCGCCCCACAGAGCGGGCCTCTTCCAGTCGGGTTCCCAAAAATCAGGGTGCAAGGGGATGCCCCAAATGTGACACCTGCACTACGACTTGAGGAGGACTTACCCAAATGGAAATGGCAAGAGGGTGTTCTAGGCGAGAGCGACAGCATGTGCACCCCGACTCCCACCAGCCCCTGGATCCCCTGGGAGGTGGCAGACAGCAGAGTGTCTCCTCTCCAGCTGCTCGAACTCCGGCCCCCAGCACGCACTCGCAGAGCAGTCATGGCAGCAAAGACATTTATTATAAAATCAGTGACTAGGAAACAGGTGTGCTAAGTTCTGATGTGTGACACACGCTATTGCAATACCCCATGTGTCGGTGCAGACGTGTGACTGCTGTGGCCAAGAACGCCCCCAGGAGCTGGTGCCGCGGCAGTGCTCAGCTCTGCAAACCTGGTCCCGGGGTGGGCTTCCACCCTTAGGACCACCACGTCTGCTGGTGAGCTGCAGCGTTCGAGAGGCAGGCTGGGGCAGGGCTGTCACGTTGGCTCCAGCCTTGGCCTGACAGCTTGGGGACCCAAACTCCACACCAGAAGCAAAGCGAGGTCTTCGGAGCACAGATGCCCCCAACCCTGCCTCCTGCCCCGCTGGCAGTCCCTGTGACGCAGTCTGTTCCAGCTCGAGCGGGGCCAAGGCGAACTATCAGAAGCACCCTCAGCCTGTTGGGGCCCCAGGTCTTAGGCACCTCAGTGCTGCAGCTGGGGCCACGCAGCCTGTCCCACCGCCAGGGGCTCACTGGCAGCACTCAGCCACGTGTCTGAGCAGCTCCTCACCCTGCTCATCGTCGAAACACTGCAGGCAATGAGGGCACTGCAGGTCGCCCTGGCCTCTGGAGCCAGCCCCAGGCCGCTGGCCACCAGGCACGGGAAAGTCCAAAGCATCAGCCTCTAAGTATTTGGGGCTTTTGCTCCCACTGGGAATCCGGCAGGAGCCTGGCTCTCGGCAGTCCTGGGAAAAGCAAAGGTCCATTTACAGGGGCTGTGCTGGGGGCCCCGCACCTGGCTTCCTGCTTGGCACAGAGCCCAGCTGGGGACGTGCCCCATTAACAACCGCAGACTACACAGACGCCCCGTGATCATGGAGGAACAGGCCCGAGTGGAGTCTACCCCCAGCCCTCCAGAGAAACAGAATCCGCCCAGAAGGCAGCCCCGCTGTGCCCCACGCGCTTCCGCAGAGAGGGGGCAGGCCTGGCATGAGTCGGTCTCAGCACTGGCTGCGGGCACATCCCGCGGGCCTGGGTGCTGCCACTCCACGCCCGACTCTGGACATTCCCCGGAGGGCTACGGCTCATTGCTCACACCTCCTGTACCACTCTCCCTGGCTATGCCACCCAGTGCTCCCAACATTCCAGGCGCCAACGGCTGCAGCTGAAAGGGACACAGGCCAGTCAGTGCCAAGGCACGGTTCCCCCAGACCTAGAGCGGGTCTCCTCACGACAGCATCATGAAGGACCTTTCAGTCAATCCAAGGTCACACGCTTCCTCACGTGCATGGCCACCAGACAACCCACAAGCAGAACCAGACCCTGGGAAATGCACGTGCACACGCAGCCCCTGCCCAGGGCCACCGAGGGTCCCTGACGGAGGCCTGCAGTGCCGGGGCCTCCTGGCCAGCTCGGGACTCAGGGACACAGGCCCTAACCGCCGTCCCCACCTGCTCGGCCACCTGCACCAGGCTCACTGTTACGGACTTAGCCCAGGGTGGCCTCCTGACCCTCATCTCCCTCACACAGGAGACACGGGAGCTACCAGCAAGGCGGGTGGCTGTGCAGGGTGGGCGGATCCTAGGTCGGCTGGGTGCGAGCACCAGGTCCCAGGGGGTTTCACTACTATGCAGCCTGTGAGGACGGAAGTTCTTTGAGGGCCCTGGGGTTTCAGAGTCGCTCACTGGTGAAGGAAACAGGCTCCTGAGGTTTCTGCACTAACTGGGGCCCTGGGCCTCAGCATCCACTTCTGTGCGACAGGACAACCAGGGTCCTGCCAGGGTCACAGCACAGAGGAGACATGTATGAAGGAAGCTTCCAAGAGGGCACCTGGGGCCCATGACGTGCTATCTGGTACGTGACAGACCCTGAGGACAGCCACCTCTGCAGTCACATGCCCCATGCCAGCCACCTCCACACACACAAGACCATGCGGAGGTTTGTTTTCTGCCACCGGGCCCCAGGTGGCTCTGCCTGGAACAGGGACATTAGGGTCCAGCCCACACAGAATGGCTTGAAGTTCATGAAAACGAAAGAAGCAGTAAGTGTGCTCAGGTGGCACCGAGCCCCCACGCCCTACCTGTCTCCAGGACACCTGTTGCTCAGGTGGCACCGAGCCCCCACGCCCTACCTGTCTCCAGGACACCTGGCGCCGCAGGGACGCCACCGTCTCCTCCAGCTCCTGAATCCTGCTCTGAGCCCGCTCTCGGTCGGCCCTTTCCGATGTGAAGTCATCCTTGTACACGAGAATCTGAAAGGAGACAAGACACTGAGCTGTGACCAGGCTGCGCCATCTCTGCTCCAGGAAAGAACGTCCCCACAGGCCCCGTGCCGCTGTCCCGTGGCGTGGACACCTGCTGCTCCAACATCTGCGCGCGCTCCAGCGCCGCGTCCTGGGCCGTCCTCAAGGCCGCCAGCTCCCGCCGGGCGGCTGCGCAGTCATTCACCCGCTCCTCCAGCTGCCTGTTGAGCCGGGAGATCTCCTTCCTCATCAGCTCAGGGGCGGATGGCCTCTCGGGCGCGTGGGGGGCCTGCAGCCCCCTCAGCTGTGCGTGCAGCCCCCGCACGTACTCGTCCCTGCTGGCGTCATAGCACTGCCACTTGGCGTTGAGATCTTCCACCTGCCGGGACAGAGAGGAAAAGCTCATGGGGACACGCAGAGACGCCTGCGCTCAAGGCCCCGAACGTAAGCTACTGAGGAGCGACCCGGTGCGTTCTCCTGCAGTGGCAGCTGTGCAGCAACCGTCCTAAACAGAAGAGGACCTGGTGCTGTGTTCCCATCCCTTTTGCTGACAGGTGAGTTAGCTGGGGGTGGAGAGTGACCAGACGTTCTAGGCCGTGTGAGTCAGCCAGAGTGGCCTGAGGGCGGAGGCGACCCCACGCGCGGCCAGGACCCTCCCCTGCAGCTCTCAGTGACATGGGGGCGGCACTCACGTGTGTGAGCTTCTGTTTTAGCAGTCGGTTTTCTTCCTGTAACTTCTCGACAGCAGCCCGGACAGAAGCGTCCCCGCCTGTACGTTCTGTCTGCATAAGAAAGGGACAGAGAAGACACCAGGTCACCAAACATGACAGTCACGTGCAGCAAGTGGGGAGGAAGCCAGACCAGAGACTGAGGTGGCAGGTGCCACAGGCGGCCGCCATCCATCAGCGGAGAAGCAAAGCAGGGACAGGCGGACTCCGCCTGCAGCGGTGGCTGGGCAGGGCTGCTCTCATTCTGCAGACCCACCCCACGGGGCCAGGCCAGTCTTCCCTCCCGACTTCCACTGTCGCAGGTCAGGAAGCTTAGTCCCGATGTACAACTGAGGAGACTCCGGCCGGGGGCACACAGATGCCAGGGGCCACCTCTCTCCACACCCATGACACCACCATGGCTTCAGACAGTCAGGGCCAACCTCCGACTGTGTCCACAGCAGCCTGACTTTCCCTCATGCCCACGAGCCGCGCCCGGAACCCCCCTCGCGGTGGTGGGCAGACCCAGCCGACCAGTCTCAGGAAAGGAGGCGGTGCATTTACCAGTCCCCCAGGCTGGATGCTGATGACGTTGTTTTTGAGAATTCCCCTTGAATAACAAAGGAAGTGCCTGTCCTCAGCCGGTCTGTGCTGGGGAAGCCCCAGGCCGCTCAGTGGAGGCCAGGGCTGGGAAGTGATGCTGACTCAGATGGTGACCTGCCGCCAACCCTTCCACAGGCCCCAGGCCCCACAGGCCGACCTCCCTGTGCGGCTGCTCTCAGATCCCCAGAGGGAAATGACACTGACTCAAAGTCGGACAAGAACCTCCGCCTCCTCCCACAATGCACTTTTCTGTAGGCTTCTGAAACACGCTTGTCTTTCTGAGGCTCCCTTTTCAGGGAATCCACCCAACTGAGACAGGCAGTTGTCAGGTGGAGCCTCTCCCTGTGAGGGACCCCACTGCTCAGGAGCTGGACCCGCCGCCCGAGCACGCGTGGCGTTTCTGCGAGCCCTGGTGTGGCCTCAGGACCACCTGGAAAGGAGCTACCTGCGCAAGGCGTGGGGCAAAGCACACCTCGTCACCCCGCTGCTCTTCTGCTCCCAACACGCGGCCCAGGGGCCCCCGTGATGCTGCCTTACGGGATTTCTGATGCTGAGGCCCTCACTGTCCCCCGCGCCCCACCCTGCATGGTGCCCGGCTGGAGCTCTCTGTCCTCCCGCCAGGGACAACGAGGTCTCCCATCAAGGCAGGCCATGCTGCTGGCACGAGTGTGCCCAAAAGCCAGCCTCCGACACTGCAGCCCAGCTCTGCAGAAAGCCACCACCAGGCCAGCCCTGCCCCGCCTCTCTGGGACGCGAGGCCCCCCGCACGTGTGGCCCCGGCAGATGCTGCCCCTGGCCTCGCTCTGCAGCTTCCTCAGCTGCTGAACACACTTGACAATACTGGCTCAGGGCAGCCCCTCCAGCCCCAGCCCTGCCTCCCATCCTCAGCTAAGGCAGCTGAGACCAAAGTGCAGCTAAGGCAGGCTGTGAAGCAGGCTGCCCTGCTTTGCTATGCATTTGGCACGTTCCATCATTCTAGAAAAATCTGCTGATGGGCAGGCTCTGCCTCAAAAGCCAGAGAACAGAAGAGGGCTCTGGGCGCCCAACCGCCTGAGTGCTGAGGGACTCTGTGCCTGGAGACGATGCCAGCCCCGCCCCCCACGGCCTGCATGTGCATGGGCCCACCTCAGGGGTCTTCTCCCCAACGGCCCCCTGTGCTCGCTGCAGTTCATCCAGACTTCTGGCCAGATGCTGGCACATGTGGGCAGTGGCGGCCAGAGTCCTCCGCAGCTGATGGGTCTCGTCGGCCAAAGAGCGGCACAGGATGTCACTGGCAGCCCGCGCCCGCTCCTTCTCTGCGACATGCTTCCGCAGCAGGGCCACCTCCCGCTCCTGCTCGTGCCCCGGCTGGCTCATCAGCCGCTGGGACTCCCTCTCCTTTTCTTCTAGTTGCTCAGAGAGTCTCTCAATTTCCTAAGTGGAAGATTTAAAAGCACAGTTCATCTGATTAAAAGCTATGCCAGAGACAAATGTTATAGAGAGAAAGCAAAAGAAAGCTGCCCAGACCCCATCACTCAGAGGCTGGCTACTGAACTCGTAATTAACTTTGAAGTTTTCAGCCTATAGTGCTCTATGTGAAACGTCATCTATTTTCGTGAGTAAGGTCATAATTTTATATTTTATATCATCAGTGACTTAGTGCGACAATTCCAAACACTTCTCCACAGGAAGAGTAGAACCCACTGCAGAGGGCAGCCCCCCAAAGATACGGCCACAGCCAACTGATACTAGGGACTGTGCCTTTGTTTAGAAGCAGGGTCTTTACAGATATAATGAGTTAAAATGAAGTCATGCTGGACTGGAATGGGCCCTGACCCAATGCCTAGTACACCTGTGAGAAGAGGGAAATGTGGACACAGAGACAGAAGAAGCCACGTGAAGACGGAGGCAGAGACACGAGTGATGCGTCAGCCAACGGACCCCAAGGACGGCCACCGCCACCAAGGGCTGCGAGGGGCCAAGAAAGACCGTCCCCGAGCCCTGATTTCTGGCTTCTGGCTTCTAGAACTGTGAAAGATTACATTTCTGTTGTTTTAAGCCTCCTGGTTAAGCTACAAAGGTACTTTGTTACAGCAGCTCTGGGAAACAAATACACCCAACCCCAATTACTTCCTTAAAAACAACAGCCCTTAAAATTACAATTTGCTGTATACTAGCCTTAATTTGTGCTTTCCCATTTTCAGAGAAAGCTCCAACACAAACAGTGCCTGAGGGAGTTATAGGAGGGTGAACCAGTCCGTCCTACAAATGAAAACCAGCTTTGGAAAAGTCGGGGACGAGCCCGAGCTTCCCGGCAGGAGAGTCTGGCCCACTGGGCACTTGCACGTGAGAAGAGCAGACACCAGCAAACACCGCACCCCACCTCTCAGAGGACTGAGGCTGGGCCACTCAGGGAACCAGGACTTATTATTCTCTAACTACTTTAAACAAAACCATGCACACTTACAAAAAATTCAAACATGGAAGGGAAATAATATGAAAACTTAAATTCCTTTGTTCCCAACTAACCTCCACCTGCACTCTGCAGAGGCAACTGCTGTTCACTATTTGGGCACTTATCTTTCTGGAACATTCATAAGCATCTAGAACACATGTGTTTTTACACAGATGGACCCTACAGCACCACTGTTCTCCGCCTAGCCTTTGCTGGATCACGGTATATTCCAGGCTTACAGAACACACCTCCAACTGATGGACAGACATGCGGCCACTTCCTGGGACTCTTGTGCAAACACATGCATGGGACAATTGCCCGGGAGATACATAGACAGGGTTCAGGGCAAATGGGGGACACTGGACCGCAGCACACACTGGGTCCCACCGCAGCTCCCTGGGCCCACACGCCCCACGCAAACGCCCCCAGCATCCATGACGACCTACTCCGCAGGATAAGCCCGGCCTGACTGCACCACGGACCAAGTGCCTCAGCAAACATTCTGGAAATCCCGCCCCCGCTCACTCAGGGAATTTCTAAGGGTTCCTCTCATTCCCATGTCGCTTGGATGTCGCGCTAGAAGTGAACAGACGGGAAAGCAGGACCATTTTAGTGAAGATGAGTGCATGGCTCAGCAAAGGCCTAGAGGAAGAGGTGGTTCTGATCCGACTTCCCCACAGGGCTGGACAGAGGAAAAGAGCAGAGGCTCGAGGAAGATGGAAGTAACGGCGAGGGCGGGGGAAGTGACATCAGACCCTGGCAAGCGGGAACCGTCTAACGCGGGGTTGGACAATGGGTTGACCGAAGTGTCAAACGGAACAGCTCACCAGGGATGAGCCTGTAATCTGGTCGCATCTCACTCCCTTCTGACTTTGCAGGGGCACCTTGGTGGCCCAGGTCATTGCTTTCACTTTTCTGCCTTACGGGCCTGACGACCTCACCCGAGTAGAGTCCAGGCCTTCTTTCAGGACTGATGGAGGAAGAGGTGCTGCTCTGAAGGCTGACCCGTCGGCATGAGCACACCCTCGCAGCAGACGGCCCTCCACGCCAGGGTTGGGAGGTGCAGGGGCCACCCACATTGCTGCAGGCTGCCAGCTGGTGCCACGTCACATGGCCAGACTCTGTGTGGGGCAGCGAAGGCAGGAGCCAATAGCCGCCTCCTGAACGTAAAATACTACCATGTTTCCCCGAAAAGAAGACCTAGCCAGACAATCAGCTCTAATGCGTCTTTTGGAGCAAAAAATAATAGAAGACCCGGTCTTATTTTACTATAATATAAGACAGGATATAATATATAATATAATATAATTAATATAATATAATATCAGGTCTTATATTAATTTTTGCTCCAAAAGACACATTAGAGCTGATTGTCCAGCCAGGTCTTATTTTTGGGGAAACACGGTATGAACAGAAAGAACGCCAAACCCCCAGTGGAATCTCAGGTTCTCACGGCTGAGTATTCCTGTGGCGCTGAACCTACAAACACAAATCCAGGCCTGCTTTTTGGCCTTGAACTTGTTTGTTTTCTTTAGAAATTGATCACTTTTGTAAGCATTACCAGCTGGTCAGGGGCCTGGTCCCGTAGACAAGGGACAGATGGCAGCCAGCACCGCAGCTGTGGTGGCATGGCAGTGTCGGAGCTCTGACCTCTTCTGCCTCACTCATCCAGTCTGGCCCTGGTTACCTGTGATGGTGGCTCAAGGGTGAGTGCAGAAGACACAGTTGGTGCCAGAGACCTGCCCTGAGTGCACTGTCATTAAATTTTAGTCAAGTCAACAGCGCTGATTTCAGTAGCATGACAGAAATGTCTCTGAAGTTTACTCAGCATAAATACACATTACATATAAAACAATGTACATACAAGTACATATGAAACAAATGCAGACAGGAATTCTATAAATAATCCAACACCAGCGCAGGCTTGTGTCCCGTGGAACAGCACATGGAACAAACTTCAGAGTCCCTGTAAGACACTCACAGCAAGCAGGAGCGAAGGCTCTGTAAGCCCTCAGTGTACCAATCACGCAACCTCCACATGCCTACGAGGCGGCTTCCATCACCTCCACTTCTACAGATGGGCAAACCGAGGCTCGGGGCAGCGCAGCTGCCGTGCCTCCATTTACCACAGCTCCCTCACATTGTCCCTGGTGCTAGCCGAGTTGGGCCAGACCTGATTTCTAAGCATCCTTCCTTGCTGGTCAAATGGAGACAGTAAGAGAGAGAAACATCTCTGCAAACAACGGCAGCACCTCCTAGGGACTGGGCGGGGTTGGTTCCCGGCGCTGCCTGAGGACACATGCTGTCATTTCCACACACCAGGCCTGGGCAGCAGGCCTAGTGCCACATGGATGCCCATGGCTGGGCATAAGACTGGCGAGAGAGCTCAGGACCTGAACTGCTCCCAGCCTGTTCACAACACAGACACACAAAACCATGGACATGTGGCCGAGTGTGGGGTGAGGTCCGCTGATTCTTAAAGACTCACGAGCCTTAGTTTTTGGCTTAAAAAACAGCTTTCAAATGTCAGTTTAGAAATAACTTGGCTTCCATAATAAATGGAGACTTGCTGGGTGACAAAATACGCCCTGTGTAGGGCTGGCTTTGTCCCTCGTTACTGGGAACCTGCCAGAGCCAGAGAAACAAAGGCAAAACCACCAAGAGGCAGGGCAACCCCCAAAGGGCTGCCCGATGTATGAGGACGCCAGGACCAGTGAGCCCTGGGTTCTCAGCACTTGCTGCTCTTAACGCTGGAGATGCACTGAGCCATCCGGCTAGAGCTCTGTCCAATGAGGGACTGTTCTTAGGCCACAGAGGCACTCAGACCACTGCTGTCAGAAAACAGGGCCTGTCCCAGGACCCCCGCGTGCACACACAGACGTGAAGCAGAAGTCAGCAAATGGGCTGACATCCCCTGGGAGAGCCTGTCACTGGAGCCTACGGTTCCAGAGCTCCAGACAGACACAAAACATGCAAATAATCCTACCGGTAATCCTGTGGACCAGCCCGCAAAATAAGAGGCATGGCTTCTTTGGCCTTTGTCCCTGCGTTAGTCTGCTCAGGCTGCCATAACAGAGTCCACGAAAGTCAGCAGCTACCCACCCCCTCCCCAGCCGCGGGGCAGGCAGCTGTGCACCTGTTCCTGGAGCAGCCTACATGCCGCTTGCAGGAGCCCAGGTGGGCAAAGAGGGCCTTGTCCTCCAGCTATCAGTGAGCTGATCAGGGATTGCTGCTTCTAATAACAGAGGTGCAGACAAACAGGTGGGAGCCACTGCTGTTGCACCTCCCCCCTTGTTTCAAGCCCCACCCCTTCCAGCTGAAGGGACTACCAGGGGACTTAAAGGGCCAGTGCCCTTTTTTACCCCCACTCATATTTCACTTTTTCTCCTCTTAGGAAGGAGCTAGATATTAAAGACTAGGACATTTGAAAGCAACCGCCGCATATAAGGGGAAAATCAGAAAGTGGCCACACATGCCCAGGGAAAGGCGTGGGCTCAGAAAGACCTGAGAAGACCTTAAGTTATTCTTCAGGCTGATCCTGTCACAGAGACAACCTACAACAACCAAAGGAAAACAATAACAACCTACAACAACCAAAGAAAAACAAAACCCCAGCAAACCCTGTAAAGGAGGAGAATCTAATTTCCAGAGATACCACATTATTAAATCCAAATGTCCAGTTTTTAACAACAAAAAAAATCACAAGGCTACAAAGACATAGGGAAATACAGCCCATTCAAAGGAAAAAAAATACATCAACAGAAGCTGTCCCTGAAAAACACCTGATGGCAGATCTTCTAGACAAAACTTTAAAACAACTATCTTAAAGATGCTCAAAGAACCAAAAGAAGATGGGAAGAAAGTCAAGAAAGCAAAGTATGAACAAAATGGAAATATGAATAAAGAGATAGGAAACCTCAAAAGGAACCAAAAGGAAATTCAGGAGCTGAAAAGTACAGGAACTCAAATTAAAAATACACTGCAGAGATTCAAAGGCAGATTTGAACAGGCAGAAGAATCAGCAAACATGAGGAAAGGACAATGGAAACTATCAAGGCTGAGGAACGGAAAGAAAAAAGATTGATGAAATGTGACCTGTGGGACACCATCAAGTGGACCAACATACACACTGTGGGAGTCCCAGAAGGAGAAAGGGGCAGAAAGAATGTTTGAAGAAATAATAACTAAAACCTTCCGAAATTTGATGAAAGACATGAATATAAACATTCAAGAAGCTCAGCAATCTCCAAGTAACATGAATTGAAAAAGATCAACACCAAGACACATTATAATCAAACTGGAAAACTAAGGACAAAGAGAGACTCTTGAAAGCAGCAAGAGAGAAGCAACTTGTGGCATACAAGGGGTCCTCAGTAAGATATCGGCTGATGTCTCATCAGATACTTTGGGCCCTTATATACAAAGTGCTAAAACGAAAAACAAAAAACTGTCAATCAAGAATCCTATATCCAGCTTAGTGTGTTTATGTCCTTCAAAAGTGAGGGAAAAATTAAGACATTCCTAGATAAACAAAAACTGAGGGAATTCATTACAACTAGACTTGCCCTACAGGAGATGCTGAAGGGAGCCTGGAGGGTGAAATGAGGACACTAGACAGTAACTCAAAACTGCATGTAAAAATAAAGGTGTCAATAAAGGTAAACACATGGGTTATTATGAAAGCTAGTATTATTGTAACAGCAATCTGTAGCTCCATTGTTTGTTTTCTACATGATTTAAAAGACTAATACAAAAAGTATTAGTGTAAATGTTAGCATTATTGTAATTTTTGATTTGTAACTCCACGTTTCCTACGTAATTAAGAGACTAATCACCCTAAAAGATTAATTTGTGTTTGGGGGCACATGGTGTATAAAGATGTAATTTTGTGACATCAACAACTGAAAGGGGTGGGGATGGAGCTGTAAAGGAGCAGAGTTTTTGTAGGTTATTGAACATAAACTGGTATAAACTCAAATTGGAGTGGTGTAACTTTAGGAGTTTAAATGTAATTTCCAATGTAACCACACACAAAAAAATAGCTATAGAATATACACAAAAGGAAATGAGAAAGGAATTAAATATTTCATTACAAAAAAACAAACACTAAAGCAGACAGTAATAAGGAAATGAAGAACAAAAAAGCTATAAAGTATATAGAAAACAAACAGCAAAATAACAAGTAGTTCAGCTTTATCAGTAATGGCTTTCAATGTAAATGGATTAAAATCTCCTTAAAGACAGAGATTGGCAGAATGGATAAAAACACATGATCCAACTAGATGCTGTCTACAGGAGATTCACAAACAGATTGAAAGTGAAAGGACAGAAAAACATTCTGTGCAAATAGTAACCAAAAGTGGGCATGAGTGGCTATACTAATAGACAAAATAGACTTTAATTCAAAAAAGGTTACAAGAAACAAAGGATATTGTACATTAATAAAAGGTTTAACACAGCAAGAAGATTATAAACATTTATGTACCTAAGAACAGGCCAACAAAATGTATGAACCCAAAACTGACAGAATTGAAGTGAGAAATAGACGGCTCTACAATAATAGTTGGAGACCTCAACACCCCACTCTCAATAACGGACAGAACCACCAGACTGAAGATAAGTGAGGAAGCAGGACAAAACACAATAAGCCAATTAGATTTTACAAACATATAAAGAACACTATGTCCAACAACAGCACACACATTTTTCTCAAGTGCAAATGGGACATTGTCCAGGACTGACCATATGTTAGGACACATATTAAGGCTCAACGGATTCAAAAACATAGGTATCATACAAAGTATCGTCTGCACAATAGGATGTTGATAGAAGTCAACAACAGAAAACTGGAAAACACACAAAATTTCTGTTTTGTTCACATATTTTGTGTTTTTTTTTTTATTCCACATATAAGTGAAATTCGATGGTATTTGTCTTTCTCAGTCTGATTTATTTCACTTAGCATAATACCCTGCCAGATATTTTGATAGACCCTGGAAATGCAGAAAGGATCAAGAAAGGCAGATTTCTATCTTTATGAAACTTACATCCTAGTTGAGAATACAGACATTCTAGAAATAATCTATTGCCTTTGTGGAAAATATTACATAGAACAGAAGTATAGCATATTATGAGTTTTGTGTTGTGATGAACATACAACATGTTAAGACGTATAGATACAGGGAACAAACTGATAGTTGCCAGATGGGAGGGGCTTGGGGAGATGGGTGACAAAGGAGAAGGGATTAAGAAGTACAAATTGGTACTTACAAAACAGTCACAGGGATGGAAAGTAGGAATTAGGGAGTATAGTTTATAACATTGTAATAACTATGGATGGTGCCAGATGGGGACTAGACTTACTGGGTGATCACTTCATAAGGTATATAATCACGAAGGTGTACACCTGAGACTAACACAACACTGTATGTCAACTGTAATTTAAATGTAAAAAATTGGCATACAGTAGGCATTCATCAAATATCTACTACCTGAATGAATAGACAAATGGTCCTATGAGCTAGGTATTGTTATTTTAGTCTAACTGATGAGAGAACCAGAACATTAAATGACTTTCTCAAAGTAACACAGCGAGACAGTGATGCAACCAGATTTAAGTGCAGTTTTTCAACATTTAATGTAACATTTGCTGCTCACTGGTGCCCCATACTGAGGAAGTATTATAGCCCAGGGCACTTCTATAATCCTTTCTGTACTTCTCACAAGGAAACTAGCAAGTTTCATCATCGTTTCCTCTTAAAGAGAGTGAGAAGGTGATACTAAATACATGACTAAGGTCATCCCTGGCTTTTTAAAAGAATAAGAGATGCAGCATATTAATCTTCTGGGCAGCAGTGTAGAAGGTTCAGAGATCAATTTGGCAAACTGGACACTTATTGAGCATCATTTCAGTTATGTATTGATAGGCCCTGATTCCCATTTGCACTTTAGTTCTACTTTCTACATGTTGCAAATTCATCATGTTCTTGACATACCTAACTTTATCAGCAGGGTCTCATTTATAATATCTGAAGATAATCAGATAATTGTCGATAAATATCTAGTAAACAATAATGGCATGAAAATGAAGCCTTTTGGGGGACATGAAGCACAATATATGTTTGATGCTTCTTTGCCTCTATAACTCAGCATGGATCCCTTAGAATGAACAAAATGATATTAAACTTCTCCAATCAGACAATTTTTCACCAAATTTGTTATACACACATTTAGGTAATACATTTTCCTGCTGTGGTAAGTTCACAAACATTTCATTATAAAGAAAAGAGAAGAGTGAGGGGAGGGGAGGAGAGGAAGGAAAATGATTGATGTAATACAACACATTAAGAGAATGAAGGGGGGAAAAAACACATGATCATATCAATTGATGCAGAAAAAGCATTTGACAAAATTCAACATTCTTTCCTAATAAAAACATTCAACAAACTAAAAATAGAAGGAAATTATCTCTACATAGTAAAAGCCATATGTGAAAAATGCATAGCAAACATATCCAATGGTGAAAGACTGAAAACTTTTCCTCCAAGATCAGGAACAAGGCAAGGGCTCCTACTTTCACCACTTCTATTCAACAGAGTACTAGAAATTCTAGCCAGAGCAACTAGGCAAGGAAAAGAAAGAAAATGCATCCAAATAGTAAAATAAAATGACATCTGTTTGCAGATGATATGATTTATATAGAGAAAACTCAAAGATTCTACCAAAAAAAAATAGTTTTTTTTATTTGAACTAATAAATGAATTCAGCAAAGTAGCAGAAAATGAGTCAACATAAAAAAATAAAAAAGTGTTTCTATACATTAACAATGAAGACTCTGAAAAGGAAATTATGAAAACAATTCCATTTACAAAAGTATCAGAAAGAATAAAATAGGGCTGGCCCAGTGGCTCAGGCGGTTGGTGCTCCGTGCTCCTAACTCCAAAGGCTGCTGGTTCGATTCTCACATGGGCCAGTGGGCTCTCAACCACAAGGTTGCCGATTCAACTCGTCGAATCCCGCAAGGATGGGGGCTCTGCCCCCTGCAACTAAGACCGAACACGGCACCTTGAGCTGAGCTGCCTCCCAGATGGCTCAGTTGGTTGGAGCGCATTCTCTCAACTACAAGGTTGCTGGTTCGACTCCCGCAAGGGATGGGGGCTGCCCCCTGCAACTAGCAACAGTAACTGGACCTGGCACTGAGCTATGCCCTCCACAACTAAGACTGAAAGGACAACTTGAAGCTGAACAGCACCCTCCACAACTAAGATTGAAAAGACAACAACTTGACTTAGAAAAAAACGTCCTGGAAGTACACACTGTACCCCAATAAAGTCCTGTTCACCTTCCCCAATAAAAAATAAATAAATAAATAAATAAATAAATAAAATAGGAATTTACTCAAGGAGGTGAAAGCCTTGTACAATGAAAACTACAAAACATTACAGAAAAAAACTAAAGAGGACTTAAATAAATGGAAACACACCCCATATTCAGATTGGAAAATTTCACATTGTTAAAACGTCAATACTACGCAAAGTGATCTACAAATTCAATGCAATCCTTATCAAAATCCCAATGATTTTTTTTTTCAGAAATCAAACAAATCATCCTAAAATTAATATGGAATCTCAAGGAACCCAAAATAGGGCCTGAATAGACATTTCTCCAAAGAGGACATACAGATGGCCAACAGACATATGAAAAGATGCTCAACATCACTAATCATCAGGGAAATGTGAATCAAAACCAGTGAGGTATCAGCTCACATCTATCAGGATGGCTATCACCAATAAATCCACGAACAAGTGCTGGTAAGGATGTGGAGAAAAGGGAACCCTCGTACACTGTTGATGGGGCTGCAAATTGGTGCAGCCGCTATGGGAAACAGTATGGAGGAGCCTCAAAAAATTAAAACTTGAACTACCTTATGACTCAGCAATTCCACCTCTAGGTATTTATCCAAAGAAGTCCAATAATTTGAAGATATCTGCACTTCTAGGTTTGCTGCAGCATTATTTACAGTAGCCAAGATACGGAAGCAACCTGGGGGTCCATCAATAGATAAAAGGATAAAGAAAATGTCATATATACAATGGAATACTACTCTGCCATAAAAAGGACGGAATCCTGCCATTTGTGGCAACATGGATGATACACGGTATTATGCGAAGTGAAGTAAGTCAGACAGAAAAATACCATATGATTTCACTTATATGCGGAATCTAAAATATCAAAATAAATGAACAAACAAAACAAAAACAAACATAGATACGGAGAACAAATTGATGGTCACCAGATGGGAGGGGGTGGGGAGACAGGTGCAAAAGGGGAGGGGGGTACAGTCAGTAATATTGGGACAAGTTTATGACAGTACAGCGACAGATGGTTAGGCTTCGAGTGGTGACCACATCGTAAGGTCCATAAACGGAGAGCCACTGCATTGTCTCCTAAAACTAGTTTAATACTACACACCAACTATATGTAAGTACTTTTCTTAGAAAGAACCAGCACAGGCCCGTAACCCTGACACACGGACGCACACCCCCCCCACTCGCCCCCACCTGGCGCAGCGCGGCCTCCACCGCGCCGCCCTCCTGCTGCCGGACCTGCTCCCGGCAGCGCGCCACCTGCTCCAGCAGCGCGTCCACGAGCGAGGGCGCCGCGTCCCCCTCGAGCGCGGCCAGGCGGGCGCGGAGGCGCTCTATGAGGGCGTCGCGCGCGGCCAGCTGGTCCTGCAGGCGCCTCAGCCGCTGCCCGGCCTCGTGGTACAGGCCGCAGAGCGCGGCGGCCGCGCGGGGGGCCCCCTCCCGCCCACCGGACACCGCCTCCCCAGACGACATGTCTGCGGGCCCGGACGGGAGGGCGCGCGGCCGCCGACACTTCCGCGCCCGGTCACCTTCCCGGAACTTCAACCGACGTGCCCCGCCCACCGCCAGGCCCCGCCCACGCCCGGAGCCAGGCCCCGCCCACGCCCGGAGCCAGGCCCCGCCCACCCATCTGGTCCTGGGCCTGTGTCTGGCCCACCCGCGGATGCCCGGCTCGTCCCAGCGGCCCCATTCCCCACATCTGGGGAGTTTTCGGAGCGTCGGGCCCGGACGAGGAGAGGGGTTGAGCGGCCTCTGACGTCCCCACCGATGGGAGGGACAGAGGGTGTCACCAAGTGCTGGCCCTGAGTGTGGATCCAAATCCCCCAGCGGCACGCCGGGTGGCCACACGGAGCACCAGGGAAAGGACGGCGTTCCCGGCCTGAACGCAGAGAGGTGCCCTGCCCACCCTGAATGCATGGCAGCGCCCCCCCCCCGGCCCCTCAGTGCCCCTCTCTAAGGTCGCAAGTCGTAGTAGTGTTCTCGGAGCGGAAGGCGGCGGCTTTTCCACCCTCGCTTCTCGGCATCCCTCTCCTGGTCCCGAGTTTCCAGACCAACTCCGAGTGTTCTTCCGTGGCTCCGGCGATTTTCCTTTTCAAAGTCCGAGTTTCCCCCACGATGATGCCCAAGCACGAGCGCGGTCTTTCAAAGGGTCCCGCCAGCAGGGTCGCCGCCGGCCACTGCCCTGTGTCCCCCTCTGAGCGTGTCCCCCTCCCCCTCCCCCTCCCCCTCTCCTCCCCCTCCCCCTCCCGTTGCCTCTAGTGCCCTGAAAGGAGCATCGTGCTTCTGCCCCTTGATGTAATTCGTAGCCGAGCTTGGGCTGAGCCCACGGAAAACACTCACAGGCGTGTAGAATCACACAAGTGTATCAGCAAAGCTCGCCGGCGCTTGCGTGTGTGCCTAGGTGAGGTCAGAGCCAGTGCCCTACTCACCTGGTGGGGGTGTGGTAGGACGAGCAGGGGCTGCACGGCGCTTCCGAATGTCGCATTCTGGTTGGCTGAGACAGTGGCGGAGAAAACAAAAGCATTGGCCCCAGGCCTGGTAGGACTGGGGTGAGGTGAGTCTTCGTGGCCGTTGTTAGTGTGTGATCTGAGCTAGGTCGCTGTGAACGTTAATGAAAGGAAACCTCACCGGAACGGAGTCGGGAGGCCAGACGGGGGAGCCCTCACACAGCACTATCTGAGCCAATTACGTGAAGATTCCGGAGGCGGCCCGTCACTTCTGTCCCTGGGCTCTTTTGACCTTGCACGCTCACCCCGTCAGTGGGCGTGGGGCTGAGCGCAGGACTGTGGGCAGTGGAGAGCCAGAGCCCCTGAAAGCCGAGGAGAAGCTCTCACAGGGCCCTGCAGCGAAGGGGGGGCAACGGGGGGCACAGGCCCCTGCAGGGTCCCCTGGCCACACTGCCACAGTGACCGATAGCCCACTATGAGCCCACCTGGAGGAAGGACCCCTGACCCAGTGCCCACAATCGTGTCTTCACTGGGTGATCAAAATGAAAATTCTGTGCTGTTTACATTCACATCCTGGTGGGCGCAGGCACCTCAGGGCCGCTGGGCTCATGGGCAGAGCTCAGGGATGCCTGCCGCCAAGGAAGGGGCCCAGGCAGAGCAGGGAAGACTTGGCTGGGTGCCAGGCTGGCTGGGGCCCTGAGCCGTGGCCCCTGGGGCTTCTGCCTGCCCTCGATGGCACTCTGGGCCTCGGGGAGCCCCCACTGGGCCCTCCCTGGAGTGTTCTCAAGGGTGCCATGTGACTGGCACTTCTAGGGCCCAGCGGGCTTGGGGACCAGAGCCTCAGACAGAACCCAAAGTGTGTGCAGACTCCACGCTCACCCTGCTCCTGAACACCCACAACCACACCCTGGGGACCCAGGTCCCCTGTCACTGAACAGTGTGTTGACGTCCAAACCTGTAGAGAATTTTTATAAAAATTCATTTGAGCCCAAACTGGCACCATTTGCCGGGGAGTGAGATCTCAAATACTCCAGAGAATAAGTTTTGCAGTTTTTTTAATGTATTTGAAGTTAAGGAGGGAACAAAGGAAGAAGACCTGGAGGTGGGAAAGCAAGGCAGGGATTGGATTAAAGGACAGTTAACGAGATTGTGTGTTCTCTTGAGGGTGGTTATGGATTATTTCAAAGAAATGTTATCCTACATGCACAGAAACAACAGGTAGGGCAGCTCACGGCCACCATAAGCCTTTCACTAAAGAAGTTGGAGGCTGGGGCGTCACGACCCGCCATGACCTGCCAGTTAGGGGTTTATGATCATGTCACCCTGGGAGGTCACTCCACAGAACCCCTTTTTTATCCACAGCTGGGTGCCAGCACCCCAACTCCTGGATGTTCTGGGCACACGCAACCTGTCCCTGCTGGCCCAGAACTCCTCTTCATATCACTCGACAATCTTGTTCAATTCCAAGTTCATGTCAGAGGTACACATAGTGACCTGCTCTCCCTCGTGGGCACCAGCACAGTAGCAGAATTTAATTTCAGTCCTGTTGGTCTAAACTGTGGTTTGGTCCAGAAGTTTCCATGGCCTAAGGAGGTGTTCAGCTTGCATAGGGCCTCCCCTCGCTTTCCCTGATATGGTGTCTAGGTGGATTGGAAGAGGGAGCTCAGAGTCCCACTGCTTTGGGAAAGGGGGTCTCTGGCCATGGTTAGGTCCCTGGGTGAGCTAGTAGTGTTGACAAGCCTCCATGGTGATCACCCTCGTCTTCCCAATTGCAGGGGTCGGTATTGAGCTGGGTGGACACCAGGGGTCGGGGATGACAGCAGAAGGGAGAGGCTGCAGGTCTGAGAGCAGGGGCCACGGCCAGCTCTCCTGCTATGTTCCAGGTCCATGGGGAGCCTGAGACTGGGGACTCAGAGCTGGCCTTCCCAGAGGCTGCAAGGCTGCCAATGAACAGGAGGGAACACGTCGGCTAAATGTGTAGCTCTGAAAGGTGTGGACATGTGTACCAGCTGTCTTCTGTCCTCCCATGCACGGTCCCTGATCCTTTGCTTCCTTGATGCTCTGCCACTGAGAGCTTCCTGGCCAAGCTCAGTTGTGGCCCGACCAAAGTGGGAGAGAAAGGAGAGTGAAGAATTCCTGTCCAAGCCTTCACAGGCCCAGGACGTCTGTGTTGCTGCTGGATCTGGTTCTGGAGAACTTGTTCTTCACCTGGCAGGCTAACAGGATGGCAGTGCTGGGAAAGAGGGGAGGGGAGGGGCAGCGTTAAGTAGGACTTTTGAACAAAGGCTTGCAGAAGTGTAGGAGTGAGAAATGCAAATTCCTGGGAGAAGAGGCCTCTAGGCAGAGGGAAGAGCCAACGAAAGGCCCAGAGGCAGGGGTGTGTCTGCCAGTTTCTAAACAGTGGAGGCCCTTGAGACTAAAGGAGTGTGGGTGGGGGAGGGGAGAGAGGACAGACCACCAGGGGCACTCTGGCTTGTCCTTGGAGTGAAATGGGGAGACTTGCAGGGTTCTGGGGAGAAGAGGTTTCATTCAGAGCTCCTTTAGATATCATAGAACGAAACAACGGTGACTTGGCCTACAGTGGTGGGCGTGGAGACTGTGAGAACCCAGAAGATTCTGGAGAGCTCCTGAAGGTGGAGCCAACAAGAAATGCTGGTAGATTGTGTGGCTGGCAGAATAATGACCTCCCAAAGATAGCCTTTCCTAATCCCCAGGCCTATGAACTATTATTACCTTCCTTGGCAAAGGGGAGGATGAAATGAAGTTTCTAATCATGCCACAGTCTACAGGATTTTAGTAATTTAGCAGCTTGACTATAGTGACTACATTTTATTTCTTCACTCTTTTCCTCAGCACAGGAAATGCATACAGACTGGGGTGGGGTATGAGAGAAAATCGAGGAGCTCATAGGCCTGAGCAAGGAGGAGGGTGGCGCTGCCCTCATGCGGGACCCTACGGCCTGGCACAGTGCTGCATGTGGGGGACCCTCAGCTGAGGTTTGTGGAATGAATGAACGAATATTCAGGTGCTCGGTAAATGTATAGGGCATGCAAGAGTGAATGAATGATTCAATGAGGATGAGCTGGGACCCCCAATCTCAAGGGGTTGCTGGGGGTGGGTGTTATCCAGGAGAGGATCTGAATAACCATACCCCTTGCCAGTTTCCAGGGCTAAGGCAAGCTCAAGCAAGACCTCAGCTGGGCCAGGAGGGGTCACGGCCCTGCAGGGTTGGGGCCCCCGCTGTTTTTGTCCTGCTCAGCCAGGGTGAAAGGCCTCCCTGAGGTGGGGGATTGCAGCGTACTCCCCCACCTAGCTCTGGGGGAGCAGCCCAGGGAAGGTGGCTTGCTGCTCCTGCTGCCTTCCTCCTAGCAGCCTCTTAGCCCAGTCCTGCAGGCGCCCTGCACATACACCACATGCCTGAAAGCCCTTCTGGGAACATAATTTTTCTCCATCTTGCGCTACTTCCCAGACATATTTTGTGCTGGGACATCACCCCAGACTCTCTGGCCCAAAGAGGATTCTAGAAACTTCTGAGCCTTTTGATGGGAGCAGATGGGTCTGGACAGGCCTGCCTTTGGCCAAGAAGCCAACTCTTGGGACCCTGAATCTCCTCTTCCAGCCCTGTGTGTGTGTGTGGGGGGGGGAATGTCTCCTAAGAGGGTCAGCAAGGCAGGCTCTCCCAGCCAGGGTCCCAAGGGCCAGGAGAAGAAGAGAAGACCCTGGGGCAGGAGGGCACTTGCAGGCTGGGGGGGCACCTTTGGCAAATGCCAGTGGTGGGTGGGTTTGGGCATCACAGCTGAGGATGAGTGGGGCAGGAAGGCAGTAGTACGGCCCTGGCCAGGGGCCGTGACAGACCTCTCCCCATCTGGCCTCAGTGTTTGCATCTCTTCAGTGGAGAGAAGCCGCGCGCAGCCTGCTTTTACCGTGTACTAAACATTTGTGTCAAGCACCCATAATGTGGCCAGCGTGTGTCATGGCTCTCAGGGAGGCCACCCCGTCTGGATTAGGCTAATGTGCACATAAGCTGCAGGTGACCTCACCTGTGAGGGAGAGGCTCCCTGGAGCCCCCAGCCTTACAGTCTGTGGGCTGTGTGGTGATGGCGGCGCTCAGGTCTTTGATGGCTGTCGTTCCTTGTTGGAGCCGTTTTCCTTCTCCTAGGCGCCCCCGCCCCGCAACCCCTTTCCCCCCCCCAACACACACACGTTTAATGATATGTATTTCATTCCTGGGCAGAGCCTTCTCGGCTACCAGCGAGGGAATTGGCTGATATTTGAGGTGTCAGCTGATAACCAAGTTGGTACCTGTCAACTCAGGTGTTGGGTGACAGCTAAAGTGTTATCTGCAAGTTAAGATGTTTGATGTTAAAGCTTAATGCTGATTGCAGTTATTTATAACAAAGGTTTGTAAAGGCAGAGACTGCAGAGGATGGACAAACCCGAGGCGTGATGCTCTTAGGTGGTGAATCAGGTCCCCAGCAGCCACCAGCTGGGCTCCTCAGGTGTTTGCCGAGCACCCCACTCCACCCAGAAGCTCGCTCCTCTCCCGGTGGGAAGTCCCTTCAGGTGGGAATAGCACAGGACAGATGCGGTCCTCACCAAACACGTGGGGAAGTTGGGGCTCAGAGAGAGGGACTAACTCCAGCCTTGGTGACCCCAGGGCAGAGGCAAAGCTCTCCATGTCCCCCTGACATTCCCTTTAAACTGCTCAGGAACTGACGGCCCTGGGTACCTCTAAAAGTGTGAGCGAAATAGAGCTAAAATACACAAGGCTGGCTGGAAATACGACAGAGAACCATATTCTTCCATAGCTCCCACCCACAGCTGGATCTTTGGACCTCCCCTACCAGGCCACAAGCCGCAGGCTCTTTTCATGGAGTGGCCGGACAGAGGGTCTCCGGATTAGGGGACATCAGGCACAGCCGGGGTGGAGTGTCCATGATGAAAACAAGAGAGCTCAGTGTGCATTAAATGCTGAGACCCCAGCCCTGCCCTCCGTGCCCAGGACACTGGCTGCAGGTTTCTTCCCTCCAGGCAGGATGTTGGAGTTTTCTCTGGGGAATCTGACCAGCCAGGAGATCCTGGGGGCCATGTCCTGCCAGGTTACTTCATGGTAAAGATCACAGTCAAAAAGCCCTGCTCACAAGTCCCTCTATCCAGCCTGAGCAGCCAGCCAGGGTGACCACTGGCACCGTGGAAGGTCAAGACAAAATAGAGAAAGGGCAGGGCGGCCGGTTGGCTCAGTTGGTTAGAGCGCGGTGCTCATAACACCGGTTCGAATCCCACCTGGGCCAGTAAGCTGCACCCTCCACAACTAGAGTGAAAACAACGGCTTGACTTGGAGGTGTTGGGTCCTGGAGAAACATACTGTTCCCCAATATTCCCCAATTAAAAAAACAAAATAGAGAAAGGGCAATTGGGAGGAAGCAGAAATTGTGCTGGGAGAAGAAGACTTAGGAAAACATCACCAATGTCCCCAACAAGAAAAGAGGAAACTTTGTATTCATGAAACAGGAACTTGGTCTTCTGAAACATTTACAGAATGTAAAAAGCACTCGGAAGTTAAAGAGATGACGGCCATGAAGATGGAACACACGATAGAAGAGTCGGAAGATAAGATTGAGGAAATCTTGCAGAAAGTAGGGCAAAAAGTTGGAAAAAAAAGAGAGGAAGTTATTAGAGACCCTATTGAGGAGGTCTAACATCTACGTAATAGAAGTTTTAGAGAGAAAAGGAGGGAAGAGAAAAATGAAAGATACATTGAAAACATTTCACAGAAATTAAGCCTGAGTTTCCAGCTTGAAAGGACCCACTGACGGCTCGATCCAAGAATGAAAAGAGAAGCACACAGGGCGGCCGGTTGGCTCAGTGGTTGGAGCGCAGTGCTCACAACACCAACGTCACCAGTTTGAGTCCCACCTGGGCCAGTGAGCTGCACCCTCCACAACTAGATTGAAAACAACAACTTGACTTGGAGCTGATGGGTCCTGGAAAAACACACTGTTCCCCAATATTCCCCAATAAAAAAATTAAAAATAAAATAGATGCATACAAAGGGCATATTGAAGGGGGATTTTCAGGACCCTGGAGACAAACCAAAGACCCTACAGTGTTTAGAGAGAAAGAAGGGGTGACACACCAATGACTGGGATCTAATTGGCTTCAGTCTTCTTAACAGCAAAGCTGGAAGATAATTCTCAACATTCTGAAATTAAATGCTTTCTAAGCTACAATTTTATCCTCAGCCACACCTAATCAAGAGTGAGGGTAGAAGAGAGATATGTTCAGAATGATAAGGCCTCAAAAGTGCACATTCCAGCACCCTTTCTCAGGAAGCTACTTCGGGGTGTACTCCACCAAATGGAGGGAGGAAACCAAGAAAGGGGAAGTGTGGAATGCAGGAAGCAGGGCTCCTGCAGCAGAGAGAACCGTGAGGGAACTTGGGTGCTGGTGAATGCTGTGCCCAGCTTAGAGAGCAGAGTCTGAGTTGACAGAATACCTGACACACTGGGATGTCTTGGGCACAATTGGACATTGGGCAGCATTTAGAGAAGAATTAGTAACGAGAAATAAGCAAAATAAAAGCCATTGACTCCAAGGAAAAGATGTTGAGTCAAAAAAGGAAAAAGTGACCGTAACCCATTACGTGGCTCAGGCATGAGGAGCGACTAGGTAGTGTCATGATGTCACCTGTGACTGTCTGTCTAAACAAAGTGGTGACAGAATGATAGTCAGGAAGTAGCAATGTAAGTGTGTTGTTTGAGGATGTGAAGTGAAACCAAAAGAATGAGCTAAGAGTTGCCATGGAAAATGAGGAGTGGGGCCGGCTATTTTGTAAGAAACTAGGTTAACTCTTTAGCATGCATCGCTCTGATTAAAACACGCTCAGAGGAGTGACTGCGAAGTTTGACCTTGTCAGTAAATTGGGAGAATGTGAACTAGTGTTTCAGAACCAACTCATTTTTGTCCAGCCGCAGGAAGAGTGACTAGAGGTTCTCCTCACACTGAGCAAACACGGGAACGTGCAGCTTGTACCGGCTGTCAGCGTTTCCACTTCAAGAAGCAAAAAATTGTCCCATTGTTCCCCTTTGTATTTATGTAATTACTAATGAGGTAGAACAAGTTTCAACCTGGCTTATGGGTCACATATAGTTCTTTTTTGTGAATTGCTATGTGTGCCCATTTTAACTAAAGGTAGAAACTTTAATAACCTGTAAAAATGCTTGTATATCTACCCCAATTTGGCGTCGCCTTTAGTTGTCGTGTCTATTGGCTCTTCCCGTTATACCCACAAGCTGGTCGTGCCCCCTCTGACATTGTACCTTGAAAGTCTGCCTCACCAACTCCGTAGTATAGTATCGTCCACGTTTTCTTTTAACATGTTTTAGATTCTTTTTTTCACATTTAAGTCTTTGATCTGGCTGACTGAGGGTCTCTTTCTCCCCCTAATGGCTAAGCAGGCATTCCAACGCTATTTACGAACGAGTTGAGATAAGCAGACATGACTTCGCCCTTAATTTGTTACACTGTGAGACAGGAGAACAAAAAGGTACCTTGTGTTTCTCTGTGGTTCTGTGTGAGCTGCACGCGCTGCAGAGCCCAGGTCCCCCACGTGAGCCTCTCTTCTCAGAGTCTTGGTTTTCTCCTCTGAAAGTAAGGCTCACTGCCATCTCTTGGTGGCTGCAGGACACCTGGCACAGCAGGGAAGGCGCTGCAGCCCCGCCTCCAGGGAGCCCTCTCCTCACTGGCTTCCTGGCCATCCTCACAGTAACGCCCGCTTCCCTGTGAGATGCTCCTAGAGTTCTCGTCAGGCCATCGGCCCCTTTCCCCACCAGGAGGGCTGTGTCTCCTCCTACCCACCACTGGCCAGCTCTGAAGTGGGCATGGCTCAGAAGTTCACTGGGGACAGCCCGTGCCCATCTTCTCCCAGTCCCACCCACTGTCAGAGGTTGGGAGGGAGGGAGTGGGCAGGGGCAGAAGCAGGGCACCTTGGACCAGCGCCCTTCTGGGTGATTGTGGTGGGCTCAGGCCGAGTGCCGAGCCTGGGGCACAGGTGGCTCCAGCTCAGCCTGGTGGGGATGAGAGCAGAGGAGGCACCATGAGTTCAGCTCGCTGGCCAGAGGGGGGCACATTGGGAAGGAGGTGTGCCCAGGGCAGCAGCGGGCGGCCTTAGAGATGCCCACCATGGTGTGGGGGACCCACGGGAGTGGGAATTGAGGCCAAAGCCCACTCTTGAGAACGGATGAGTGGCAGGGGAAAGGGAGTGATTCCCTGGGGGCCCTGGGCTGAGCAGGTGGCTGAGGCTCTGGAGAGACCCACACAGAACCCATGAAAGGCCCCCCGGGGGAGTTCTGGGAGCCTGGTGGGCAGCTCCTTCATTCACTCCCTGCAAGGCAGCCAGGTCTCTCCAGAGGCATGGAGGGGAAGGCTGGTGGAGCTGAGTCTCTTTTGGAGGTCCCCTCCCAGGCTCACCTCTGGTGCAGGGGGTCTCAAAGTTGCACGGGCCTCCTCACACCCACTCATCATGTACCTCATCCCAGTGTCCAGCTGGAAGGGCCAGATGCCCCCCTAACCCTGTGCTGGGGTGGTGAGTGGGGGCCCCTCTTGGGGGTGACATAAGGCCTTCACATCCTGAGGACCACACTTCCCCTTCCCAGGCCCCATATGGGCTTCCCCTTGCAGACCCTGGTGCCTTCCTGGACGTCATGTGGACTCAGGAACGTTTGGGAAGGAGAAGGGCAGAGAAGGCTCTGTGTGTACAAACACCAACCCCCTCGTACCACCAGGGCCGGAAGTGGGACCCAGAATAGAATGGGCCTCTTTCAAGTTCCAAATTCGGCTCCGGGGGCTGAGAGGAGAGTGTTTGGATATAAAAATAGAAACGCGAGTGTGTGCGTGGGCCACGTCCTCCACCCATGGTGGGTGGTGTTTTAAAATAGATCTCCCTAGTGGGGCCTGCCTGATCCTGTTATTCTTTGCAGAAAATGAACCCAAACAAACCTCTCAGAGGGCAAGGTAGCAGCTGACCCAGGTTTGGGGGTGCTGATGGTGGCTGGCAGTCAGGGTGCAGCCCGTTTGGGGAGGGGCACTGGCTGGCCCTTCAGTTGGCCTCACAACCTCATTATTCTCCTGCCCTCCAGGCTTTGCACGGGCTGTGACCTGCCAGGAGAGCTCTCCCAGGTCATCATCAGTTCTCCGTCCCACGGTCCCAGACACCCTGCTCTGACTGTCAGCCTGTCTTGGGTGGCGGAGAGGGAGCAGATGCGGAGCACCCAGTCCAGCCAGGCCTGTACCTGCCACAAGGGGCAGTGGGCCAAGCCAGGTGCAGGCCATGCCCCCCACTGGTTCACCTGGGCAGCCTGGCCAGAAGCCCACAGCCTGGGGCCACCCACCAAGGGCACCCTCTGAGCAAGGCCCCGTTTGGGACAATGCTTGGGACCCAGAGAGTCATCCAGGGGATGGGGACGTCCAGCCAGTCCTGTGAAGTGTGATGGGGGAAGCTGGAATGGAAGAGGACATGTGGGCAGGAGAGCTGGAGGCCCGGAGGACTCCTGCAGGGGGGCGGTGATACCAGGGGCTCTCCCAGCAGAGGGGCAGGAGTGCTGGGGGCAGAGAGGAACCAGCTGCTGGGCTCTGATATGAAGTCTGGATGGATTCCCCATCTCTAGCTCAGCACACAGTCGTGCAGTGAGCCCCCAGACCCTCCCTCTGGCTCCGTTCCCTCTCTGCTGCTCTCTCCTTGGTTTCAAAAAAGGGAAAACACCCCACCTGCCACCCAGGGCGAAGCAGCATAAGAGAGCACTGGAGGCCGGTCCTGGGAGCCAGGACGAGCTGGAGCCCAAGGCAGGCAGCTCCCCCTCAGCCCATCCCCCGTGCGGGAGCGGAGCCCACAGTGTGAGGGGGACGCTATCCTCAGAGCCACCGCCTATGGGACGCCCCCCAGAGCCCAAACAGCGGACCTGCTCCCCTTGGAGGGGGCTGGGGAGTGGGGTGGAGCTTGTTCCCCAATATCCCCAGCTGAGCAGACAAGCTGCCTGGAAACAGGCCTGCCGGGTGGTCTCTCTCCTCACAGCCTGCCTGGTGAGGAGGCGCTCAGTATGACCACAAGGCTATTCCTGGGGTTGGGAGGGGTGAGAAGGTTGATGCTTCCGGGGTCAGCATCAACCACAGGGACCCAGCTCTGCAGGCAGCTCTGTCTGAACCTGCCCTATCCTTGGGGCTGCTCTTGAGGCCTCGTCTTTTCATTCATTAACTATTTAGTGAGCATGTACTCTGTGACAGGCAGGCCCTGAGGCCCTCTGGAAGCAGCAGTGATGCAGGCAAGCATTGTCCTGACCCTGCAAGATGACACTCCAGGGGGGTCCAATCATAACAAATAAAAAGATATAGGAGTTCAGAGGAGGACAGAGGAGGGAGGGAACGTGAGGACTGTGGACAGCTTTGAAAAGAGAAGTGAGGAGAGAACTGTCTAATAAAAGGATACTGAAGCAGAGGCAAGGGCCTTAGGGAGATGAGCCTCACAGTCATCTGCGGGAGGAGTGCTCTAGGAGGAGGGAGCTGCAGGTGCAAAGGCCCTGAGGTGGGAATGTGCCTGACATGGTTGGAGGAGCCGCAGAGAGGCCAGGTGGTGAGAGTGGGGCCTGGGGAGAGAGGAGTTCAGAGAGGGAACAGTGAGATCATACAGGTGTGTGCCCGTGGTGAGGACACCAGCATTTACTCTGGGAGGTTCCAGAGCATAGAAGTGACGGGAGCCGACTGACACAGATCAGATCCCTCCGATGTGCCATGGACAGAGCCAGGCAAGGACAGGAGCTGGGGAGCAGATGAGAGGATGGGGTGGGGAGCGGCAGAGAGTGGTCAGAAAGAAGCACTAGGGCTTCCAGACAGACAGGACTCAGAGTGAGACAGGAGGGGCATCAAGAATGAACCCAAGGTTGCCAGTATGAGACTGGGTTGGCTGGGGAAATGAGGTGTTGGCTTTCGGACAGATGTATTAAATCTGCGATGTTTAGCTTCACCCAGGGAGGGACGGCAAGTGGGCTGTGGATTGTGAGCCTGGTGGTCAGTGCAGAGGTGGGCGCAGCGATGTGACTTTGGGCATCGTCAGGGCTTGTGAAGGTGGCGCTTATAGCCCGAGGCTTTGGGGGAGGCGATGACCCCTGGGCCAGAGACAGATCTTGCCCCCATCACATCCTGGTCTTAAAAGGGTCTCCCATCCCCAGACTGCAGATGCCTCTGGATGTTCTGGACCCTGGTGCAGCCCATCAAATCAGCAGCCATGGCTACCCTAGCGATGGGTATGGCAGGGGCACCTGCCCTGTCCTTTGGCCATCATCCTGAGAGTGTGGCTCAGGCATCACCTGTGTGCTTTAATGTAATGCTCTGTAGAGGCCCTCCACCCTTCTTCCCTGCCCAGCCAGGGGTCCTTGCCTCACCTCTGCTCACCTGCAGCACTGGGCCTACCTACACACCTTCCCTCTCACCCATGCCTGTCCTGCCAGCTCCCAGGGGAACCCCTGGGTGCCCTGCTCTTCTGGCCTTTGCCTCTTGCAGTTCCTGGCTCTGCAGGCTGCTCCGAGCTGCCCGGAGTCCCAACCAGGGTCCCCCTCCCCCTACACCCTTTGGGCTGGACTGGCAAGGCAGGACAGGAGGAATGTGAGTTGTGGGGTTCTCTGTTCCCTGTTTGGCTGAGACGCCCTGCACACAGAGGCACCCTTGCCTTTTGGGTGTCAATCCTTTGGGGAAAACTGTCTGCAGTGACCCTGGTAACGAGGTCTCTGGGTCCTGGTCTGCCATCCTCACCTCAGAGCTTGCAGTCCCTGCCCATTCTGCCCTGAGGTTATGCTTTGGAGGGAGGCACCGAAGTCTGACTTTGCTTCACTCGGTTCCTGGTTTCTGTCCCTCTCCTCAGCCACATGCTCCAGGAAGAGGTCACTCACTGTGACACGATGGTGTCTGCTTGTGCGTCCATATGCTCCCTCCCAGGAGCCACAAGGGCAAGATTTCCCTGCGTCAGCACAGGGCAGGCACTTGGTCTGCTGCACCGGACATCAGGGAAGAAGTGTGTCCAGCCCCAAGGCAGTGAACAGTCCGTTAGGAGCTCTGGCCCAGCCGAGCCAGCACTAAGCCCTGTTCCAGGAGTGGGATGGCCACATGGGTGCTCATGGTAGCTGAGCCTGACCACTACCACAACGGGCTTGTGAGCTGAAGGGGCGGGATTTCAGGATATCTGGAGCCCACGTCCAGCCCTGACAACCTGGAGTGAGTGGGTCGAGTCACAGACTGGGGCCAGGGTGAGGGGTGGCCCTGGGCCAGGCAGGGCACGTGTCTGCCCACCCCGGCAGATGAAGTGCTGGGATGCCGAAACTCTGCTCCCCGTTCCTCCCCCAAAAGTTCTCCTGCCAGCTCTCCAGCCGATGGGCCCTCTCATTTGACAGATGGGGAAACTGAGGCTCTGTTGGCTGAAGACTCTCCTGTAGCCTCAGCCACCTCCAGCCGCCTCTCCCCAGGCCTTTCCGCTTCCTCTCCAGCAGCCCTGGTCTCTTCCTAGGGGACTCAGAGCCTGGCCACTTGGTTTTCTGGCCTCTCTCACTCACCCCATCCCTGGTTAACTTCTCCAAGCCCAAGTGTGTCTCACCAGTGAGGATGTGTGCTGCTGCAGCCACGTGTCCCCTTCCTGGGGCCTGGGACCCATTGCCTGGGCAGCTCTGGGACAGGATCACAGGGCTGAGGGTCAGCGCCTCCTCCAGTGGGGCCACCGGGTGTCACAGGGCAGGACACGCCCAAGGAACAGACACACTTCGTTTTCCTTCGCTTACGTGTATTTCCTGAGCACCTACTGTGTGCTCGGACAGCTCGTCCATACCCACAGCTAACACCGGTCTTATCCCTGGGCATCAGGGTGTGGAAGGTGGAGCCCCCTCCCCCTTTAATCCTGGCGCCCAACGTCAGACCCCCCCCATGACTCGGAGTTCCACCCAGGGGCCTCAAGCGCCAGAGAGGTATCGCGGGGGCCTGGGCGGGGCCGGGGGCCGGGCCCAGGAGCCTGGGGGGGCGGGGCGGGCGGGCGGGGCGGGGCCGGCGGGCGGGGCTTGCGGGGTGGGGCGGGGCCGGCGGGGCGGGGCGGGGCCGGCGGGGCGGGGCAGGGCGGGGCCGTCGGGGCGGGGCGGGGCCGTCGGGGCGGGGCGGGGCCGGCGGGGCGGGGCCGGCGGGGCGGGGCGGGGCCGGCGGGGCGGGGCGGGGCGGGGCCGGCGGGCGGGGCGGGGCCGGCGGGGCGGGGCCGCGCGGGACCGAGCTCCCGGCCGCAGGCTGGAAGGGCGGGAGCGCCTGGCGGCCCAGCCGGGAGTCGCCGCCTGGACGCGGAGTCCACGGCCGGGAGCAGACCCTCGGCGGGTAAGGCGCAGAGGCGGGACCCGGACGGGCGGGGCGCGAGAGCGTCCCCTGGCCGGCTCCTGTCCCTGGGGCCGGGGTCCTCGCGGTGGGGCGGGCGGGCGGGTGGGGGCGGTGAGCTCGGGCGCGCGCGGGGTTTGGCGGCGCCACTGCCTGGAAAAGCGCGCGGGTCGGGCGTGCGCTGGGTGCGCCCTGGAAGCCTAGGTACGGGGGTCGGTGGCGTCCCGAGCCCTGAGCCCCTCGAATGCTTCTGACCACTGCTACCCCAGGCCCCTGGGGCTCGCAGGCTGCCGCAGGACCCCATTACACGACCCACCCGACCGGGCCTCCGAAGGCGCAGGTGGGGAATATGTTCCCATCTCCTCTCCGTAATCCAGACTGGCCTTCCCTCAGCTGGTTCAACGAAGGTGCGAGGAAAGGCGCCTGTACGAGCTGAAGTGTGGGTGACTAACAGCCCCGTGGCTCTGGGGGGCCTGAGACTCTTATTCTGGGGAACAGTGAAGTGTCAGAGAGGATGGCAGAGTGGGTGGGACAGTTGGGCGTTGGGGACTGCCTTCCACGTGTGGGTTGGGCTCCTCCCAGCAGCCAGCTCTTTTCTGCTGCTCTGGGCCTTGGCTTCCCCTGGTAAAGTGGCGCTGACACTTGGCTCCCTTGGTGTTTGTGTGAGAGAGAAAGGGGGATGGAGGGGGCCTGAGTACTGCTGCACCGTCCCACCGGGAGCCCACGCCCTCTGCACGCTGTGTGACCCTGAGCACCTCACATCCTCGCTCTGTGCCTTGTTTGCTCATCTGTCACTGCCGGTGATGTCTGTGCCTGCCCGTTGGATGGCCGTTCTGACTGAGTCAAGTGCCTCTCAGCACTGGCCCTGGCCGCTGGGTGCAGCGTGGCTGGGGTAGCCATGTGGACCAGACTTGTGTGACCTGCTGATAAGGCATGTAACCAGGCTCAGGGGGCTCAGGAGATGTGACTTGCCCGGATGATGATAATCATGATGACGTGTGTAGAATTTTTTTGTGACAGCCTGAGGGGCCATGGCAAGTCCTGGAGTGGGAGCAGGATTCCAGGTTCAAGTACTGCCCGGCACTGACCCTGGGTCAGCCCCTGCCCTCTGACCCGAGCTCTGCAAGACCAGAGGAGGGGACTGTGCTCCACTTCCTGTGTCTTCCTCCACTTTGTCTTTACCCGGGACACCCATGCAGGGGACTCTCTGGGGCCAGGGGGCCAGGAAGGGGTCTCTGAGCGGTGAGGACTCTGTCAAACTCGCCTCCCCCCACCCAGTACTTGGCTCTGTGCCCTGTGTTGGGACATAGCCTGGGCAGAGGGGGAAGGCCAGTCCCTGTCAGCCATATGGAGAGAAGGGTGCTGACAGAGGGCCTGGCCTTTTGGGGGGAGACCCTCAGGCCTACAGAGCCAGGGAGGAGCCACCAAGGAGGTTGGCCGGAGAGACAGAAGCAATCCGGGCAGCCTCCAGATCCTCCTTGGTCCTTCCTGTTCACATGGACAGAGGAGAGTGGGTACTGATCAGTCCTCCCCCTGCCCCCCACACGCGTGCCTACACATGGGAACTTGAGGGGCATGGGGAGACAAAGTGGCTCAGCCGTGGTCACAGAGGTCCTGGGTTTGGATCTGCCAGCCGTGTGAGCTTGGCCAGGGGGCTTCACACAGCTGGGCCCTGCCTTCCCTGTCCGTACAATGCAGGTAGTGGACCACTTTCTACCTCAGGGGTGGCGGTGTGGCCAGGGGGCTGGCGGTGGCATATCGTTGGTGTTCAGTGACCGTGAGTCACTGGGGCTGCTTTCCCTAGCCCTCAGGGCTGAACAGCAGGGACCACAGGGCCACTCTGCTTGGGGGTAGGGTGGGGGTGGGGCCAGGCCTGGAGAAGTCTGGGGCAAAGGGCAGGTTCCCAGGTCCCCGCCCACTTGGGGCTCATGGCAAAGGCCTGAGTCCATCAGAAGCGGCCAGGTTTGGGGAGCCACCTGGGTCCTCTTGGCTCCTGTCCTTGAAGCTCTGTCATTGGACACCAAGGGTCAGTGACTGACAGGCCATCCCCTCCCCGGCTGGTTAGTAGGTGGCCTCAGTAAGACCCGGGCACACGCACATGTGGTCTTTTACTAACCTTGGTTATCATGGCCAGCACTGGGCAGCTTGGCTGAGGGAGGTGGGCTACAGGTGGCTGGTGAACGCAGGGTTTGCAAGCAGGAGGACTCCCTGAGCCATGGCTGACAGCCATGAAGGTGGGGACAGACTGAGCCAAAGGCTGGCAGTGGGGAGGGTGGCAGGCCAGTTTGACCAGAGTGGCCTGGTGTGCACCGGATACGCTGAGGGTGTGGATGGGAACATGGATGAAAGTGCAGAGGGGCCTGGGAGGCAAGGAGGGGGCTCTCAGGACGCCAAAATCCTCCTCAGGGTAGGTGGTCCCTCTCCAGAAGACCTCTGGATCTCCCCAGTGGCCCTGACCAGGCATCCAAGAGCCAGAGAGTCCCACGTGTGGGTTACCTAAGTCCAGAGATGGTGGTGGGGAGATTCGGGTTTTGTGTAGCCTGGGGATGGCAGGCTTCACTGCCCATGGCTGGGGCTGTGCACAGGAGGGCAGGGACAGGGCTGAGAGAAACGGAGCTGCCTCTTGGCCACAGCCACGGCCAGGAAAGCTGAGCCGCCTTGTGAATTACACTGCCTGATTCTCAGGTGATGGAAAGCCCTGCCTCTGGGCCACACTGATGGATTTGGGCTGGGGGCCAGGCTCCTGAGCTGCACCTGAACTCCTGGAGATATATGAGGGAGGGGCAAGCCCAGGCTGGGCTCTCATGGGGGAGGGGGCCGCATGGTGCTTGAGGTGGCATGGGCTCCCAGGAGGGCATGAAGGTCCCCCCACCTCCTTCCTTCTCCCCAGGCGCCAGAACTTGTGAGGTTCCAGTTCTGAGGCCCCCTGAGTGGTCAGCCCCTGCTTGTCACTGTCCCAGGTCACAGAGCATGCTGGAACCTGCTGGCAGGACTGGTGTTTCATTCACCCCTGGCCCCAAGATCCAGAGGTGGCTGACCCTCAGACCACATGGGCCTCCCAGAAGGGTGTGGTTTGGCCTGGGGAGGTCAGTGGGCCTGAGAGGTTGGCAGGGCACCCTCTGTGGCATCCACAGCCCACCCCTGAGGCCACACTCTGTTCTGAGACGTGCCCTCTGTGTCCTTGTGAATCAGATGTTTATTGTGAGGCTGCGGCTCACTGCCAAGGAAACCCATTCAGGCCACTGGGTGGGGTGTAGGCTCATGCCTGCTCAAGCCTGTAGAAGGAGGTGAAGTCCCTGCCCCAGGGTCTGCCAGGTTGATTGGAGACAACCCTGAGGTGGTGGCGTGTACACTGGGGCTGTGGGGGGGGGTGAGCTCCCCTACAGAGGGGGAGAGAGTGCTGAGCCAGCCCAGGCTGGCTTCCCCGGGGGCTCCTGAGTCAGCACCGAGCTTCTCCAGGAAGCAGAGGAGGGCACATCCACAGCGTGGAGCCATCTGTGTGCCCTTCATGTCTGAGCAACTGGGCTTCAGCTCCCTCCTTGAGAAATGGGGTAAAGACGGTTCTAGCTCATGGTAGTTGAGCCCTCATGGTGGGCATCTGGAGCCTTGTGAGGACCCCATCCAGGCGGCTCGCCCAACCCAGGCTGGGCCTCCACACCCTTGACCCTGCAGCTCCATTTTGAGGATTTCCTCCAGCCTTGCTCGAGGAGGTGTTGTAATCCAGCACTCTGTTCTGTGGCATCAGAGGGGCCTCACACCCTGAGCTGTCCCACAGCCCTGCCCATTGCCCTGAGGCAGGGGTAGGAACCAGCCAAGCTCCCAGTGCAGCAAGGTCAGCCTGGCCTGGGCTGCCAGGTGGGCCTCGGCTTGGCCCCACAGCCTTGGGAGCCTGGGGCGGCACCGAAAGTCCACCTGGAGCCCTGGCAGGGGTCCTGGGCCTTTGCCCCCACTCTAGCCCCTGACCCTGTGATAGAGGCCCTTCAGAAAGCTGCCCCCTCTGCTCCTCTCATGCATGCGGGGTGCCCTGAGTGCCAGGCCCTGGGCCAGGCATAGACCCCAGGAGTGGACAGACCTGGAGGTCGGAGGACAAGACCTGCTAACAGATGCCCACAGGTAGCAGCTCAGCCTGTCCGCCCCACTCTGCCATTCCCTCACTCCGAAGTAGTTTAAGAAAAGGCATAGGCGTCTGTGTTTAGGGGACCCTCCCTGGCCACCCCCTAGCTGGGTGCCAGCCTGGTACCTGGCCACCATATTTACCTCTAAGCTCCCAGCCTGGTACCTGGCCACCATATTTACCTGGCTGCCTTCCCTGCCTGACTGGGAACTCACGAAGGACAGGGCCACATCTGGCTGCATGTGCCCAGCTGTGCCTATGTGGCCTGGCCCAGGGGAAGGGTGAGGGCAAGTGTGGGCTTTCTCAGTGGGAAGTCCCACCAGAGCATTGAGAATCTTCTGCAGACCCGAAGCATGGGCAGGCAGGCACAGCAGGCAGGCTGGGGCAGCGGCAGGCTGGGGCAGCGCCCTGCTGGGGCAGCGCTCTTTGAAGTTGGCTCGTGGCTCCCATCCTCGTCTGTGTGTAACTCTGCTCAGCGTCAGAGACAAATGTGCCCTGTCTTCCTGGAAGTCCCCTGCCACAGGATTGGCAGAGTGTTGGGTCAGATAATAATGGGCTGTTGTGCTGCGGTCTTGCTCCAAACTCTTCGGGTTTCCATCACAGCTCCCCCCAACCCTGCCGCTGCCCCCGCTGGGGCTCCCGCTCTTAGCCCTCCACAATCACCACTGCTGCCCCAGGTCTCTGTGGCCCCAGGAGCTGTACAGATGGGGAGACTGAGGCCCGGCCAGGTGTCTGTGAGGTCACGGTCCTGGGCGCCTGGCCTTGTAAGGTTTGCTACTTGGGGCAGGGGCTCTCTGAGATCAGTCTTCCCATTTTCTTGAGAACGTGACCAGGAGGTGAAGTGTTGTGGTTGGTGGTGGCCTTGCCCTCTCTGGGGGCAGGAAGTCGCTGGGGAAGGAAGAGGGTTGAGAAAGAGGACCCCCACCTCCCCGGGAGATCTGGGAGGACCTGCCCAAGCCAAGGTTCCTACCAGCTGGACACTGAGGGGGCAGCTGGCTCAGGGCTGGGATCTTGGGAAGCAGGGGGACACGGCCTCACTCTGGGCTCAAGCCAGTGGCCTCCATGTGGATTCGCCCCCCTCACAGACCGGCACCCCTTCCAGTGGACAGCACCCAAGAACAGTGCAGGAGATGCTGTGTGGGATAGCCAAGGAGGCCTTCTGGAGGGGATCAGGAAGTGGACGGGGGACCAGGCCGAGGGTCCGGCAGTGTGTGGTGCAGAGGCTCTGAGGGGGAGGCAGGGAGCAGGCCGAGGGGCTGGAGGTTGGGCGCAGGGCATGGGAAGGTTTCGAGCAGGGGCTGGTTTATGTTTTCAAAGCTCCGTCTGGGGTCTGGAGACCCCTACCCCCCGAAGCAGTGGCTGAAGAGGCTCGGGCAAGACCTGGGTGTGTGGTGGGGGCAAGGGGTCAGCGGACCAGGGTGGAGTCAGTGACTCCACTGAGGGGCCACTGGGGCTAGAGGTGCAGAGCTGGTGAGCATGGGGCACAGCCTGGTAGGACCATCTCTGCCCCCACCCCCAGTGTTCTTTGCTGACTTTTCTGGCCAACAGTGTTGTGACCCTATGTCTGTCTCCCTGGGGAGGGGGTGGTGTCCCTATAGGGCCCACTGAGCCGTGCCTCCTCCCCCACCCAGTGCAGGCTGCCCCCGCCCCGTGGTGGGGCCCCAGCCAGGCAGAAGCATTGGGTGCTGGCGCTCGGGGCTTGGTTCCTGGCCCTGCTGACTACCAGAAGCCACCTCGCCTCTGGGAGCGTCAAGCGTCAGGCCCTGGGTGAGAGCATTTGCCCTGTGCATGACGGCCCCTCCAGACCAGCGGTTGAGCCAGGAGGGCACTTTGCTGGGGGATCCAGTGCTCTAAGGTCCCTGGGCCAGGGGTGGGGTGTGGGGCTGCTGGGCAGACCGGAGAGCCAGGCCGTGGGGCTGACGCAGGTCAGAGGCTGTGGCGGCCCGGGAACCTGACTGGAGCCGCCCACCCTTTGAGGAAGGGCCGGGCCTGGAGTCCCCAGGGAGCAGTGGGCATGAGCCTCCATCAGAGGCCCTCTTCTCCAGCCCTGCACTGGGCTCTGTGACCCCCCCAGACTGCCCGGGGACCCCTGAGGACGCCAGTACCCAGCCTCACTGTGGGGCATCAGTGGGAGTTTTGGGGGCAGAAGTTTGCTGGCCGGGACAGCATGAGGTGGCCAGGGAAGGGCAGCGAAATGTCCACTGTGGTTGAGCACGAAGCAGGAGACGGCCTTGGGCTTCAGACTGAGAACGATCACTCGTGTTTGAGAGTCTCCTCTGCTGTGCTGGGACGGGCTGGGGGGATCCCACTGCACCATGGGCCTTGGAAAGGGGACAGTGTTTATGACGGCAGGACGGCTGGATGGAGATCCTGTCCTGTCTCCTGCCCTGTCTGTCAAGGGCTGGGCCCCGATGGCACTGGGAGGGGCAGGGGAGGCAGGGCTGGGCCACTTTCCCGCCAACCCCGGGCCCACTGCCAGACCCTCTCCTCACTGGGCCTGTGAACAATGGGGCAGTGTGAGGGAGCTTGGGAACAGTCAGGTCAGCCAGGCCCCCTGTGGGCCCACGCGAGGGGCCAGGACAGGAGCCAGCGGCCATGAGTCATCCAGTCCAGCGCCCAAGCCTGGGCTTCCCAGGCCAAAGAGGAACACACTGCTCTCAGTTCCCCAACCCGTTGGGTTGGCCTGCTCCTCCTTCCTTTCTTTTGCCCCTCTGTCCTCCTCTTCCTGCCTCCTGTCTCTCACTCCCTCCCTCGGGGCCTGTCTGTCCCCCTGCCTCTGTGAGCCAGAGACCCAGGCCCCTGCCCACCGCAGCCCCTTGGTGCTGCTCTGCAGGCCTGTGGGTGACCCCAGGAAGCAGCCAGTGAGGGGACCAGACCCGGCCCACACGTATTATCTCCTGAGGCGAAGCTAAACGGAATAAAACATGGCCTAAAGTGAAAGACAATGTGATTAAAAACAAACAAACAAACAAAAAAAACAACTCAATAAAAATTAATCGACAGCATCAAAGAAGAAAAATGTTCGAAAACAGCCTGACAATATTAAGGGTAAAAGTAAATGGATTAAAACTGAAGCAAGACCTCACCCTAAAATGCTAAAGTGAGTGGAAGGAGGAAAAGGACCCTGTTGTGACAGCTGTCACGGGTTCCGGCCTGTGGCCAGGACCCACAGGACACATGGGGAAGCTGGTTCCTGGGTGGTCAGAGCCCTGGCCAGGGGAGCCCAGATTGGGGCCACACCTCATGACCCTGGGTCCTGTTTCCCTTTGCCTTGACCCAGGAGTCATGACCAGATGAAATGCCGTAGAGTACCCAGGAGCTGTGTGGGTTGAGGGAGGCCGCCGTGGCATGAAAGATACAAAAGAATGAGTAACGGAACAGCTGTAGGAGCAGCCAAGGCCACTGACTGCTACTGGGGTCAAGGCCTGTGTCCCTGGTGGCTTGCCCAGGAATGCCCTGGCAGGTGACAGCTAGTGTGGAGGCCTGGCACAGCTGCACTGGCCTGGCACCACAGACAGCAGGTTTCCGTGTAGTGTGCCTGTCATGGCTGATCTCTGGCCTATACCTTGGCTCCTGCGAAGAACAGTGGGGCTGGATCTCTCTGGTCACCTCCTTTACCCCCATCCCACCCCAGCACAAGCTTCATGGCCTTAGTATCCCCACTGTGTTCCCTTGTCACTTGGTTCTGATGCTGGGATCTGGGCTGAGCTGGTGCCCTCCACCCTCAGAGGCTCTGGGACCCAACGCGGGGCCAAGTGCTGGTGGCAGAGTCCCCGTGAGCTGCCTCCTTTGGTCTTCAGTGTTCCCATAGGGGGTGTGAGGAGGTGAGACTCAGGGAGTGAAGAGACACGTACCAGGTCCCCAGTGCCAAGAAGAGAAGCTGGAATTGGAGCCCAGGCCTGAATGGTGCCCTGGCCTGGGTACTCAGCGTGGGTGACCAGCCTGGGGCAGGTCTGAGACACCATCCACACTCAGTGGGGTTTGTGGCCCTGAGAAGTGAGTCTGGAATGTGCCCGCCTGTCCCTCCTGTCTGTCACCCCGACCCCAGGCCCTTTGCACAAGCTGTTCCTTATCCAAGACACTTTCCGTGTGCTGTCCTTGCTTGGCTACTTCATGTGAAAGATTCCTCCCAGAACGGTGGCTGATGTGTCACCATATCTGGGCAGAATGGTTGTCACAAGGATGTGAGTCAGAGGTGGCTGCCTCCCCAGCAGATTGGGAGCCCCTGACAGAGTGTAGGGCTAGCTTGGATTCTGGGGTCAAGGTGTGGTGTTTGCTGGCAGGTTGCAGTGCCCTGACTGCCGCCCTCTGCCCCAGTACCAGGAGAATCTGGGGGTCGGGGTAATGCTGTGTGCCACACGGACAGGCACCCATGGCTCTAACCCAGCTCAGCCCAGCAGTAACGACGTGCCATTCTCCGGCCTCAGTTTTGTCAGCTGCCTAGTGGGGTTCGGCCATGGCTCTTTGGGGACCCCCCCGTCTGTCAGGGACACTATACCGTTCTCTGAATCTCTACACTGTCTGCTTCTTCAATTTATTTGAGTCTCTGTCTGCACGGTCAGCAATGAGTGCTGCGTCTCAGCACTTCTCACAGTGCTGGGCCCAACAGCTTCTCTGACAGCCTGAGTTACTGACGGCGAACTGGCCCAGGTTCTGCTTCTTGTCCAGAGCTTGTTCTGGGGTGAGCACCAGACCTTCTGCCCCTGAGAGAACCAACAGCAGTGAGCAGGGCCCAGGGTGGGGGCTTATGGCCGGCAGTCTCCTGACCACTCTCCATGGGCTCTGCGGGTAAGGTGAAATCAGGAGGACAGGTTGGCACGCACCTGTGTCCCCACCTGGTGTGCCCCACCCTGTGTGCCCTGACCCCTCCGCAGAGCCCGGAGCCCTCCTCCAGCTGCCCTCTGGACTGGTGGGTGTTCTGCCCAGGTGGGAGCCAGAGTAGGCCCTGGGGCTTCTCCTTCTGCCTCTCAGAGCCAGACAGGAAATGGGTGAGGTGGCTCTGGGCTCTGGGTCACACAGGCAGTGCTGGCTGGGTGGCCATGGCTGCAGTCCACTCAGCTTCAACTTCCTCATTGAGAGAGCAGAGGTTCACCCAGGCAGCTGGGGACAGAGTGGGCCACGGAGTTAACATACTGGCACTGGGGAGACATTCCAAAGGGGGGTGTTTCCTGATCCTGCCCTTGGCCATCAGCTTGGCCCTCCTGTCACACGAGGTGAGTGTAGTAGGCAGGAAAGTGCCCCAGCCTTCATGACCCTCCTGCCTTGGCCTCAGCAGGTGAGGAGTCTGTCCCTTGGAGGGTCTGGTAGGTGGCGACCTCTGTTCCAGAAGGGACCGCCCCTAGCCCCTGTCTAGCCGGGAGCCAGGCCTGGCACCCAGCACCAGAGCTGCCACCCAGAGCTTTCTGGGGCCCAGTAAGCGTGTGCTGAGGGAGCCAGTTACAGAGCGTGCATGACTCGAGTGGTGAGCGCGGTGCCGCTAAGAAGGGGAGAGGCGGGCTGGCTGGATTTGGGGAAGTCCTGTTGTCTGAGGGTTCCTGGTCTGGCTGGGGATCAGTTGACCTCCGAGGCGACTGTCTGTCCCCTTCTGAATGTCTCGACAATGGTGCTTGGCAGCTTTCTGTCCAACCACATGCCCACGGAGGGCAGCTGCGGGGCAGCCCAGTCTGCCTGGGGCTCAGCCGCCGGGGGAGGGTACATGGTCCGGACCCCCCAGCTGCTCAGCAGGTGAAGGCTGCTGTCCTTGCTTTGTGACCAAGGACACTGAGCCTGGGGGAGGTCATGTGCCTGGCTGAGGCCACTCAGAGCGCAGCAGAGCTGGACATCTGTCATGCAGCCAGAGCCCCCCCCCCCGGGGGATGGAGAAGTCGGGACGCTTGGTGTGAGATGAATGGTTTAATTGAGCAAATGAGCCCCATGAACTGGACCCCATCTGCTTGTGTGTCAGCAGGTACCCGGGGTGTGCTGGGCACGCTGCTTAGATGCACACGGAGTGAAGCTCATGGGGAGCGAAGGGCAGGAGTCAGGCCGGAGATGCTGCACTGGGGGAGCGTGAAAGAGGACACGCTGGGCCAGGGGCTGAGGAGGCAGGAGGGGTCCCAGGAAACGGAAAGGATGGTGCTCCAGGCAGAGCAAGCCACTGGGGCCGAGGCGTCTGTCACCTCACCTCGGTGGGATTCCTAGCACGCTGGGCCAGGAGTGCACCAGGGTGCAGACCCACAGGGGAGGTTCGGGAGAAGACTCTCTCTTCCCAACACGACTGCAATGATGGTGTTGCCAATAGAAACCTGGTGACCAGGTGCCCCTGGAGTCACCCTGCCCACCCACCATGCCAGCTGGTCCTTGGGACAACCCCACATAGGAGCTGTCAGCCCCACCTTCAGATAAGGAAATTGAGGCTCAGAGTGGGCCACAAGGTTAGGAGGAGGGGACTGAGCTAGGCCTGTACTTGTGCTCTGCGCTGTTAGGATCTGCTAAGATCACTTGGGGAGGGCAGCATCTCGTGGTGCAGATGTGGAGTAAGGCCTCTCTCGGGGGTGGCACCCCGTGCCCCCTGCAGAGCCTGTGTCCTTGGGGTGCCCAACCTGGCTGCGGTGCGGAGCAGTGAGCCTCTTCAGGCCAGGGGGCAGGGCTGGCGAGGGGCGGGCTGCATCGGTGGGCGAGGGGCCAGGAACGCGGGGGTGGATGGGCCCCCACGTCAGCACTCTGGAGAGTTTTCTCAAGCAATCAAAAGGTGGAAACTTGTCAGTGTTACGGTGAACTGAAGTGTGAATCCTGAACCGCTACTGTTGGTTTGTGGTTTGAGGCAGGAGAGGCTTGGCCAAGTGACACTGCCAACCTGCTCGTCCCCAGGCCGACCCACCCCTCGCCGTGGCCTGCCGTGGACCTTGTCCCTGCAGATAGGGTCCCTCAGCCTGGACCCTCTGCCCAGCCATCTCCCTCCTGGGGAGCCCTACCCTGTCCAGGGCTTGGCACGAGGCATGGCCCTGACTGAGGCCCCAGCTCTGCTCCAATCCTCGAGGTACTACCCTTCTCGGGAACTTTTGTGGGAGGCAGACACCAGGCCTGGGAGAGGAAGGCCCGGGGTGCTGTGTGGCCAGCACGGCCTCAGTGTGTGGGCATTGTGAGTCGTCTCTGGGATCCCAGGGTAGAAACCCCACTCCTCCCCCAGTTCAGCCATCATCCTTGGAAGCCGAGGGCCCGTTCAGGCAGCCATGCATGGGGGCCTCTTTCTGCACTGCCCCTGATTCTCTTTGGCCTCGGACGCAGGACTGGCCAGGCTGCCTCCATCTCCATTCTTGGCAGCCTTGAGAAGCCCGTGGCTGCCTCCTAGAGCCCAGCACAGTGCTGTCTTCTGGGGTCGGAGACGTGGGCTGTTCCAACGCAGAGGCCCTGGAGCATGGCTGGGCCTTGGCTGCAGTCCGCTGCCTGTCACTTCTTAATGAGGGTCAGATAGGCTGTAAGTCACAATTCTTTATTCTGCTCTGAGCGATGGTCCAGGCATATGCTGGTTACAGCCACGTCAGGGGGTTGGCCACGTGCGGACATGACATTCAACCCATCTGTCCATACACTGGTCTGTCTCGGCCCTGCTGTGGGCCAGTCACCGTCCTGAGCCTAAGGGGGCTGCTGGGGAAATACTCGTTCATGTGGTGACACTCTGGTGGGCAGAGCTGTGCCATTGACGTGGAGATTTCAGGGGAGAAGTCCGAGCCAGGCCTGAGCGAGGCTGTGGACATCCAGGGAGGCCAGCTCAGATTTGCCCCATCCAGCTGGGTGCCCACTGGGCGCTGCCCCCAGAACCACCTGTCCCTGCACAGCATGTCCAGGATTTCAGGTCACCTGGGAGTGAAAGCCTGCAGTCGCCAGAGAAAGGACTTGGGCAAGTCCCCAAGTCCCTGGGTGTAATAGTTTCCCACGGCTGCCAAAACAAAGTACCACACACTGGGGCTTAAAACAACAGAAACTCACAGTCCTGGAGGCCAGAAAATCAGGCGGCTCTAGGGGAGAGGGAGAGCCCACCCTTCCTTCGCTCTTCCAGCCTCTGCTGTACTGAGAGGAAAATGAGGCTGGTGGAGGCCGGGCATGGCGGGTTGTGGCCGAGGAGCTGGTGGGCGCTGCCTCGGGCTGCTGTGGTGGGCCCAGGCCCTGTGGAGGCCGATGTCTTATTTTGAGAGCTTGAGGCTTTCTCCACAGGGGGTGCCAGCCACCCTTACCTGGGCCTAGAACCCTGCCTAGGTCTGGCAGTCCCTCCTTGGCACCTTCAGTGCCTGAGCTGCCCCTGGAGGTGGCAGGTGGGGCACCGGGCTGGGTATGGGTGGGTCTCTGGGTACCCATGGGAAAGCTGCGCTGGGGTACCCAGGGAGGTGGTTCCAGCCCCCATGCCTTCGTTACCTGACCATTGGCACAGCTGGTGCCCTCCTGTCTGCACCTCAGTGTCCTCATGGCCAGTGCAGGGCGACAGGACCAGTAGTGCCGCACTGGGCATCTGCCTCGCTCCTGAGCAGGCTGTGGACCCGGCAGCCCGGAGTGAAATCTCTCCCTCCCTCTTTTTTCAGGCTGACCCTTGGCCCCTCCCGGGCCCTGCGGGCTGGTTCCCACCTACCCTGGTAAGTGCCCTGCAGTCCTGCAAGCTGGGGTGGGCCCCTGCCACTGGGGGCAGGGGGAGGAGCTGCAACTTGGGACGGGTGGAGTGGAAGACCAGAGCTGCTGAGTGTGGGGACCCCAGCCACAGCCTAGCCCCATGTGTCTCCCTGCTTGGATGCTGGTGTGGGGTCATTGCCGTGGTTATTGCCAGCAGAGTGTAAAAGGTCATGGAGCTGCCATTATTGGGGTGCGGGGAGAGGGAGCTGAGTGCCCTGTTTCCAGGAGTATGAATGGCAGTGTCGTTTATTTGCTGCAGGGGTGAACCTGCCTCTGGAGATTGGAGGGCACACGGAGAGGAGGTGCCTTAGGGCAGCATAGCAGCCTGGGAATCCTGACCTCAGCCTTCTGCAGGAAAACTAGGTCTGACCCCCACAGGGACCTGTGTTCCTCTGCTCTGCGTTGACTCCTGCTGCGGCATCCCTGGGCCAGGGCCCTCTGCCCACGTCCACCTATGCTGCGTTTCCGTGCCTGGGGCCCTTGGGGGCCAAGGGCAGGGGGAGGCTCTGACGTCTGCGTGACCTCAGGCCTCACCCATCCTTCCATCTGTCCAGTGAGGACTGGGACGGCCCCGGGATGGCCAGTGGGTCCTGGTTCTTACCTCGGCAGGTTCTCATCCCTACACCTGTACCCCAACCTCCCCTGGTCTTGGCCATCTAGTCGTGCCCATGGATTCCTCCCCACCCTGGACATTGCTCACCCCGAGCCCCTGCTCTGCCTTTGACTCCCTCCCACCACCCCTGTCATAGCAAACTCCCCCTCGGTCAGACCTGGCACCTGCTCTGGACCCCATAGCTCCTTGAGGCCCCCACCATGTCCCAGAACTACCCCTCTGGCTTCTCCTGGCTGGTCCATGGCCTGAGGGCTTCTCACCTGCTATTTTATCTGAATGCTCAGCACCCATTTCACTGATGAAGAAACTAAGGCCTAGAGAGGCTAAGTCAGTAGCTTGAGACCACACAGCTGGCAAAAGATGGAGGTGGGCTGGGTGCCCAGCTGTGTCTCACTCGGGGGCCTCTACCCACCCTGGGCAGGCTGCAAAGAGGAAGGAGAAGGGGACGAGGCCCCACTTAACCCTCCCCTTGCCACCATCTGTCTGTCTTATCATGGCCAGCTTTCTGCTGAAGGCACGTTCTGCCCTCAGCCACCTGAGGATGCCGAGGCTGGCACAGGAGCCAGGGTGGCTACCCCCACCCTGAGGGGCGCTCAGACACAAAAGCCTCAGCTCCTCTCCTTTCAGGATGTCTCTGGCCCTGAGCTGGCCCCCAGCCTGGGAGCCGCTCTCCTCCAGTGCCCTGACACGCAGGTATATGGCACAGCGAGGTGCTGCACAGCTGGTTGTGGGGGCTGTGCCCTAGGAAACCTGGTGGACCATATGAGACCTTTGTAACTCTCAGGGACCCTGTGGCCCATCATCCTCAAATCCTGCCGTGGGTGTAGCCCCAGAGTGCTCCTTCTAATGGGAGGGGTAGGACCTTGAGAACAGAGCTCAGGCGAGGATGGGCAGGGGATGTGCGGTCTCTGCAGCAACAGGCCAGGGCTTGTACCCCTGTCCCCCAGCTCCCTGACTGGACGGGCAGGGAGGGTGGTGGGCAGAGCAACGCAGGCCTGGAGGGGCTGCATTCTGAGAGGGACTGGGAGTGACGGGCACCTGTGTGTTTGCCCACAGGTCATAAGTGCTTTCCAGCGAGCCTGGTGTTCGCAGAGGCTGTGCCAAGCATGGGCGAGTGGGACGGAGGGTGGGAGGGAAATGCCTGTGCCCAGGCTTAGGACCAGTGTCTTGGTCTCTTGGTGTCCAAAGGCAGAGAGGTGACCACATTGAAACCCGAAAGGTTCCTGGTGCAAGAGGCGCAGCCCCTCTGTGTGGCCTCAGATGGCAGAGCAGGGTGGTAGCGTTTGCACTGGTGAAAGAAGCACAGTGGGAGGTAGTGAGCTCCCCACGTGGAGTGTTAGCGCTGGCTTCTAGCTGGGTGGGCGTCTCTGGGCCAAGCAGGTTGTGCCTCAGTCTGTGGGCTGTGAGGGGCTTCGGTGTTTTGCTGGGGAGAAGCCAAGTGTGCAGAGGTGGCTGTGGGGGATCTGCGGGGAGCTTTCTCCCCAGGGACACAGCTGGCCTCGCCGAGGGCCTTGGAGAGCTTGGGGCTCTGACCACAGAGCAAGTGGTTAAAACCTAGCAGGCAGAACAGAACGGCGCGGGTGGGCGCAGCCCTGGGCCTCAGGACTCACAGGGCGGAAGAGAGGAAGTGCCGGCTACTGGGGCTGCCCAGGGACCGGCAACAGGAAGTCCCCGGTGGGGAGGAAGCCCTGGTGGCCACAGGCCCCAGAAGCAGCAGGAGGCTGTCAGCAGGAGGGAGCACTTCGGGCAGCCCCGAGGCACCAGGCCTCACCAGCCTGGGGATGCAGGCCACGGCCCCACCCCGTGGCCCCTGAGCCACATGGACTCCTTGGGCCCCAGGATGCCTGCCCCCAACCTGTCACCAGGCAGGAGAGACATGTGCTGGGTTAGTGCCTTCAGGTCAGTGGGGTGGCCCTGGGACTGGTGGCTGGGGAGGTGGTGCCGGCCTGTGCCCTCCGAACCACTTGAGGAGGCCCCATGTGGGAGACAGGGCCCCCATCGGGGTCGCGGAGGGGACCCACAGGACCCCGGGCACACAGCTGGGGTGGGCGCCCAGGCTGGGGTGAGCCTTCCCCCACACACCCTCCGGGGGTGGCCTTGACATTTGGGTCCTGTGTGTGCATACATTGTGTGTGAGTGAGTGTTGTGAGTGATGGTGTGAGTGTGAGTGTGAATGGGAGTGTGAGTGTGAATGGGAGCGTGTGAGTGCACGCACTGAGGGGCAGGCAGAGCTGCGTGAGCACCTGCCTGCCTGGGCCAGGAGGTGCTGGGGGGCCTGGCGCAGAGCTGAGGAGCCCTGGGGGGACCTGCCGGCAGCGGGGCTCTCCTTGTGAAGCCCGCTGGGGCAGAACTGCCTGTGGCATGGCTGGTCACCAGCCTTCATAGATTTTTGGTTTTGATTCTTTTATGGAGAAAGATTCTGGGAAGAGGAAGGAAGAAGGGAAACTGAAAGGGGAGAACAAATGGGCTGAGTAAGAGGCACTGGGGTCCCTCCTCTTCCCTGCCCTGCAGCTGTCACCCCACTGCCACCTAGTGCCACCTATGTGCCAGGCTGGGGAGTGGGTGCGCTAGGCAGGGGGTGAGCGCCCCACCATTTACTGGCTATGTAACTTTGGGTGAGTTACTCCGCTTTTCTGGCCCTCGGTGTCTTCATCAGTGACGTGGGGGTGATGCTGGTTCACAGCTCAGGGGTGTTGGGATGGTGACATAAAGTGGTTCCTGAGAAGCACGGAGCCTGGCCCGTGGTGAGTGCCCAGTGTGCTTGGTACTCACAGCCCTGAGCCTTTTGTGGCCCCATGTCCTAGTCTGCAAAGTGGGACTAGAGCACCGAGCCTGTGGGATGTAAGGCGCCGCCAGGTAGAACTTGGCCCTGGGTCTGGGTAGGGCTGGGGGGGTGGCAATCATGTGACCGATGCCCAAGCTGCCTGCCCAGGGCACTGGGGGCCACCGTGAAGGGTCCTGTTAGCCCCTGGAGGCTCTGTGTGTGTGTGTGTGTGTATGTGAGTACATGTGAGCGAGTACATGAGTGTGCATACATGTGAGTGCAAATGGGCCCATGAGAGTGGATGAGTGGGTGTGTACACGTGTGTGAATGAGGTGTGAATACGTGTGTGTGCATGTATGAGTGGGTATGTATGAGTGCACGTGTGCCTTTGTATGAGTGTGAGGGTGTCAGTGGGCATGCGTGTGGACGACAACTGTGTGTGAGGGTGTGAATAAGTACATTGGGGGCCTGGCCCATCCCCGCCCCACCTCACCCTGTGGCTCCCAGAGACAGGCCGGCCTAGTCAGCACTGACAGGAACCCCCGACACTGGTCACACGAGGTGCCAGCTCCCTCACCGCAGCCAGGGCCATGTCTGAAGGTGTCAGACAGCCCGCAGGAGCGCAGCCCCCAGGCCCCACCCCCCCCAGGCTCCACTCTCTTGCACAGCTCACACCTGTGCATATGTGGGCACACCGACGGACACACATAGAACCCACATTCAAACTGTGCAGCTCCCACATATGCTATCTGTGCACACCATCCATGCCACTGGCCCCGAGGGCAGCCCCCACAGCTCACATGTGGGCCTGAGCAGGCAATGACGCCCTCCTCTGGGGCACACAGCCCCATGGCGGTTGGGGGCCATAGAGCCTACACTTCGTGGGACCAAGCGATTCCCACCTACCTGCCCCGCCCCTGCACCTAAATACATAGACCAGTCTCAACTTTGACAGAAGGTGGGGGATGAGCATAGGAGCAGAGACCCAGAGTGTCCCCAAGGTGCCACCTTCCCTAGTGCACACCCACCTGCTGGAAGGGCTCATGGAGGCCAGCAGCCACCATGCCTGCCCCTTGACACTGACCTGTGTGTCTCCAGAACCCTGCTCCAGGTAGCCCTTCACAGTCCAGGGAACATAGCGCCTCACAGCACAGCAAGCCTGGAAAATGCGTGCTGACTCTGCTGGATGCTCTCTGGGTGGCCTCAGTCCCCTGAGAGGACGGACCTGTCACTGTGCTAATGGGTGTCTGGGCACTCTGAGGAGTGGACTCTCCATGCCCACTTTGAACTGGAGAAGTGGAGGCTAAGTGGAGGATGGGCCTGGCAGGATTTGAACTCAGGTCTCCATCACTGTCCCTGACAGCTCCCACCAGCGTGGCCTAGCGGGTACTACACGCAGCACAGTAAGCGGGCCCCAGTGGGGTGTCTGCCCTTGCGGAGAAGGGGATGGAGGCTTCCTGCGCTGAGCTGGTAGGAAGTCCTGTGGGGGGGCCCCTGGGGAGAATGGAGTTTAACCATCAGGTCACTGGGGCTGGGGTGACACTGTGGGCATTGAGGGAGACAGTGGGAGGCCAGGCAGGCCAGGAGTGTGGGTGTGTCTTGGGGACTCCCCTCAACTTTCATGGGCACCAATGGAGCTGGAGGCCGTGAGCTGCAAGTCCCCGAAAGCTATGTGGTCACCATGGCCCGTCATGACCCTCACCCTCAGCCACTACTTCCCCTTTCCTGCTCCAGCCTGGCCTGGCACTGGGCTTCTGGTCAGGTGCCAGGCAACCCAGCTCACACACTGGTACAGGGCAGGGCTGGGGGTGGTCAGAGGGTGCTGGAGTCAGGATGGTCTTCTCTTTGGACAGCCCGTCCTCTGGAGAGGCGCTGTGCCATCGGTGAGGACATTCCCAGGGGAGGTGAGGGTGGAGCAACCTGGCACTGTCACGACCCACCCTCCCCACCCAAGGTCAGTCAGTGGCCACCCAGGAGCCCTCATTCTGCCATGGAGGGACGGCGCTCTTGGGAAAATGAGGCCCTCCCAGCCTGAGCCTGCCTGGCCATTGAGCTGAGCAGCAGTGGGGCTGTGGGCCGTTCCAGCTACCCCCCGACCTCACCCAGGTGTGGAGCCATGTGCGGGGGGGCTCTGTGTGTCCTCACAGCAGCTGCCCCCATCCCACACACATGCCAGGTCTCCTTACAGATAGGGGAGGAGGCAATACCCCAGGGTGGGGGCTCGGATTCGGTTTCCTGTGCCTTCCACACAACTGCAGTCCCCGCCACCCAGCAGGGTCATCATCCTGTACCTCCTTCGGTGCTCCCTGGGTACCCCTTTTCTTCTGGGCCTGTGCTGGTGGGGGACAGTGACAACCTAGTGTGGTCAGTGTTTGGAGGGGCTGTGCTAGCTCTGTGCAGGGTCATAGGACCCCCTAGAAGTCAGGGAAGACAGCCTGGAAGAGGATACACTGTAGCTCATTCCTTTCACTTTGGGATTGTTCTTTGCTAGTATATAGAAATACGACTGATTTTTGTGTATTGATCTTGTAATCTGCCACCTAGCTGACCCTGTTTATTAGTTCTACTCATTTTTTAACGGATTCCTTGGAATTTTCTGTATACACAATCATCTAATCTGTGAAGTGTAACTTCATCTTTTCCAATCTGGATACCATTTTTTTCCTTATACAGTGTTGAATAGCAGTGGTGAGAGCAGATGTCCTGGCCTCGTCCCTGACCTTCAGGCAAAGCCCACCGTCTCTCACCACTGAGTGGTGTGGGCTCTAGGATTCTACCAGGTTGAGGAAGTTTCCTCTTGTTCCTAGTCTGTAGAGTGGTGCTCTTATCATGAAGGCTTGTGGAATTTTGGCAAGTGATTTCTTTCTGAGATGATCATGTGGTTCTTATCCTTTATTCGATTGATCTGATGTATCATGCTCATTGAATTTTGAATGTTAAACCAAACTGTCATGCCTGGGATGGCTCCCACTTGACATGGTGTACGACCAGCTTTCTAAATTCAGAAGGGATATTGGTCTGTAGTCTTCTTTTTTGCGATGTCTTTGCTTTTGGTATTGGGTAATGCTAGCCTCGTGGAATGAGTTCCTTAGTCTTCTGTTTTTGGAAAGGTGTATGAAGGATTGGTGTTCATTTGAGCCAACGCTTGGGCTGGCTTAGTTCACGCGCAGCCACACGCAGTGGAAACTGCACAGCGGCCTGGAGGAGGGTACCTGGCGGTTTTGGGTAATGGGAGTCAAGGGTTTGGCACAGGAGGTGGAGAGCAGGAGGAGAGCCGTGAGAAAGGCAGGATCTGAAGGCCCAGGTAGTCTTGAGGAGGACTTGCAGGCGTGTGTTGGAGAATGTGCTGAGTGGAGGGAGATCGCGGGAAGACGAGTTAGGGGAGAGAAGTGAGGCAATGGTGGGGGCTGCCCAGAGGTGGTAGAGACATGGCTGGGTGCAGGAGGAGGCTGCCCTGGATGCTGCCGTAAGAGGCACTGGCAGGGGCCCTGGAATAAGGCTCAGAGGCAGGGTGGAGCCTTGCTGTGGGAGGCCGCAGTGAGAAGCGAAGGTGGCTTGCAGTGGGAGGCCCCCCCCCCCCCAGAGCAAGCCCGAGGTGGAGGCCAGGACACCAGAGAGGGGAGCCCAGTGTGGACAGCGATGTGGGAGGGAGCAGGGCCCGAGGTGGAGGCCAGGACACCAGAGAGGGGAGCCCAGTGTGGACAGCGATGTGGGAGGGAGCAGGGCCCGAGCTGTGAGAGCTACCTTCTGCAGCAGGTGGCCGGTCTGGGTGGCAACCTGCATGCAGGTGGGGTGGGGAGTCAGAATGCTTGGGAGGTGAGCAAGGGCCTTCACCAGCCTTTGGCCAGCCTGGGGGTCTCCTGGGAGAGAAGCCCACGTATGCGCAAGCTGGTGGGGGGCTACGGAGGACCAGACCCCTGACTCCTGCAGGGAATCCGAGGGTGGAGGCCCATGCCATGAGGCAGGTGAAGCAGCCTACCCATGAGGGGCAGGAGGTACTGTAGAGCTGCCTGGGGCCTGCATACATGCCAGCCTGGGGGGCACTCAGCTGCCGGACCTGCTTCAGCCCCACCCCAGCTGTTGGAGGCAGGGCGGCCATCACCCCACTTAAGAAGCACAGACAGATATCCAGGGAGGAGAAGCCCCTTTTCCAAGGGCGCTGGCCTGCCCAGTGCACCTGGAACCTGGGCCTTCCAGCTCGCCGGCACTGGCTGTACTGGGGCTGGGAAACTGCTGCCTCGTTTGCATCGGTGGCTTTTTTATTCTGGGCTGCACTTTAGACGTTCGCTTCGCGCCCCCCAGGCCATTCGCAGTGGAGTTGATGGGAAAACTGAGGCCCCGTCAGTTTGTGATGGGCGGAGGGACGGCGCTCCTCACCTGCCCCCCGCCAGCCCCACCCCCTACGGGAGAGGGGGCGGTGCGGGGGGAGGGACTCCTCACCTGCCCTGGGCCCCGCCCGCGGGGGAGGAGCCAGCTGCGCGGGGCTGGGGGCGCTGGGCCGGGGGCGCGCTGGCATGGCAGGCACGGGGCTCGGGCCGCGGGAGCCGGGAGCCGGGGGCGAGGCGGCGGGGGGGCCCAGCGCGGGGCCGTGTCGGTGTGCGCGGGGCAGGCGCACCGCCCTCCGGAAGCCGGCGGGGCCCGCCGCCTGGACGCCGTGAGTACGGGCGGGCGGCCGACCCCGGCTCCGACCCGGCCAGCGCTTCCTGCGAGAACAAAGGCGGGCGTGGGCCGGCCCCAGGCTGGCGGGTCTGGGGGCTCCGGGCGGGGCTCGGGCCTGTCTGTGCCCAGCACCTCCCTGTGGGTGGGCGCGGCCCCCTCCTGCCTCCCCACGGGGGGCACCGTGCGGCCGGCGTCCCAGGGATGGGTGTCCGCGCCTTTGTTTCTAGCTCTGCTGTTGGTGGGTTCCTGTTGGAGGGGTTGGCTTTGTGTGCAGATGGAGCCCAGGCGGCAGCCGGAGTGACCGAGGCAGGGCCCGGGCCTGGCGGAGGCGCAGCCCGGGTCCCTGGCGGCGGGGAACATTGGATGGAGGGTGCTCTTTTGCTAAGAGCAGAATGGTTGTCGTTGTGTGTGCTTCAGGGCAAGGGGCCTTAGTGGCAGGAGGCCCAGCAGGACTGGACCTCCGGGTCTCTCGCTAGCTGCTCCACCAGCGGTTCCACTACTGACCACACACCTCCAATGGGCTGGGGCCTCAGGAGGGACCAGGCCCTGGGTGGGGTGGGGGCAGGCACACACATAACAGTGCAGGGTTGGGGGCGCTGTTGAGATGGGCCAGGGATGGGGGGACAGCCTAAATGTGACTGGGCATTGAGGTTCCTCACAGAAGAGGAGACTCTGAAGCTGGGTCTTGAAGGATGAGTAGGAGTTCTCCATGTGAGGGGAGGCCAGAAGTGTGAAACAGCCTGGCAGGTTTCAGGGAGAGCAGCTAGAGCATGAGTAAGAGGCTGGAGAGGGGCAGGCCTGACGCTGGGACCCAGACGTAGGGTCCTGTAGGGCTGGGTTATCCCTAAGGTGGTCAGCGTCTCTGGTGACGGCACTGTGATTCCTGCCCAAGTGATGCCCCAGGCTGATGGGGAGACAGGGTGGGTACCACCCAACCCACCAAACGGTCAGCCCAGCAACAGGCTTAGGGATGCCCCATAGGCCAGGCTGGGTTGTCTGACCCGGGAGCTAGGGGCTCTTGGCCCCCTGCTTTCCTGCTTCCTGGTCGCAGGGCCTTCAGAAAGGGATGGACAGAAGCCAGCTAAGGGCAGGCAGGAGTGGAGGGTGAGGTGTCTGGGAGCTGTGTGTCTCCCTCCTGAGAGGCGCCGCTTTTGGAGAGGGCGCCGAGGGCCTGCCCCAGCCCCTGTACCGCTTTAACTCCCTCCTTCCAGTTGTGACCCGGGTTATCTTCTCCCAGAAGCCCTCCCTGACTTCTTGTCTAGGGTAGGCCCCATTCTAGGCTCATCTGGCACTCAGACTTGGGATGGTTATGGCCTAAGGTCTGACTTACCTGGGTCAGTGGTTTCCTGAGTTCATTTACTTCCGTAGCCAAGCCCCCGTGGGGCCTTGAGCTCAGTAGGTGTGTGCAGAGTGAACCAGTGACAATGAAGGGACACATTGGCTCTCAGGGTCCTTGGGGGTCGGGTATGTGGCTGAATGTACCAAGGGCTGCCCAAGTGGACCGGGTGGCCCTTTCTCCCTGAGGTCCCACCTGGAAGCTTAGGGTCTTCGGAAAAGGGGCTTTCTGACCCCTTACTGCCTTGAATCTTCATGCTGTTGCCAGGATCTTGGCAGTGTCCCTGTTGCATGTCCCCAGCTAAGACATCTTCTGTTCCCCCCACTGAGACATTTCCCCTTTTATTGCAGCTTCATGGCAGCTGAGGAGATGCACTGGCCGGTCCCTATGAAGGCCATTGGTGCCCAGAACCTGCTCACTATGCCTGGGGGTGTGGTCAAGGCTGGCTACCTGCACAAGAAGGGCGGCACCCAGCTGCAGATGCTCAAATGTGAGTCCCCTGTGGCAGGGAGCACGGTGGGAGGACATGGGGACAGGGCTGAGTCCTAGTCATCTGCCCCGCTGGATTCCTGGGACAAGCACCCAGCCTCTCCGGACCTCTGGCTCCTTACATGGTGGGCCTTCCTGAGTTTCCCGCCACCCCGCGGGGGACCTGAGGTCAGCTTCCTCAGCCCATTCACAACTCTCTGAGCTTCTTTGCCCCTCCCCCCTCGCTGTGCCAGCCTGTAGTGGAGGGAACCTCCTGGCAGCTCCACAACCTCCAGCAAGGCGGCTGTGGCCTCCCTGGGCCTCTGGCCCTGGCTCTGCCCTCCTGACAGTCCTGTCCCTGGGGGCCTGTGATAGCTCCGCACAGCCCCCCAAACCTCCCCCTGCCCTGGGGCTGGCCAGCATGCCCATGAATTTGTCCACATATGACCCCGCAGTGGACTCCCGGGGAGGGGTCAGCATGCCAGCCCAGCCCCCTACCCTTCTGTTCAGTGGGGGTCAGTGGCCCCTGTGGCTCACCGCCCACCCTTGCCTGCTGCCCGCAGGGCCCCTGCGCTTTGTCATCATCCACAAACGATGCATCTACTACTTTAAGAGCAGCACGTCTGCGTCTCCACAGGGCGCGTTCTCGCTGAGTGGCTACAACCGGTGAGTGCCCGCCTGCCGCTGACCTGGCCCCCACCGTCTGCTGCTCCTCTCAGCACCCCCAAGCGCTCTGGCTGCACCTGCCCCTTGTTCCCGCCCCGACTCCCGAGATGGCTTACGTGCTCACCCCCTGCGACCCTGTCCCGCTTCGCCCCTTCCTCTCAGCCTCCGTGATGCCTCACCCCTTCCTCACAGTCCAGCTTCAGACGTTTGCTGAGAGTCTGGGGGTGAGGCTGGGGCTCCCTGCTGCTCCTCAGCAGGTCTCAAGTGTTGGGACACTCTGATCTCCAGAGTCCCCACATAGCCACTGCCCAGTGACTTCTGTGTCCCTCCTCCCTCCCCAGGCTGCTCTCAGGCCACGCTGGCTCCAGGGTCCTCCCAGGCTGGGGCCAGCTTCCTGCTTCACACATGCTGGGGGTTGGGTTCATTTGGTCACGAGCCTGCCCTTGAGGGGCTCCGGTGCTGAAGGGCAGGCGAGCGCTGGGCCAGATGGGTGGGATGGGGTGAGATGGGGTGTGCTGGTGTGTTCGGCCCCACCCGGGTCTGCCCCATAGCCTCGGGGGCGTACAGAGCTGGTGAAGTGGGCTCCTGGGTTTGGCCCTTGGTGTGGCACCACCAGGACCCTGCATCCTACGGCATTAGTCCATGCCTGGCCCCTCCTGTGATGAACCAAGGGGCCCACGGGGTCACTGGTGGAACTGGGACTCTTGGGGAGTGGCTCTAGGCCTTGGCTCACACCCCAGCCACAAGCTGAGGGGGGAGCCTTACCCAAGCACCATCCCAATGACAGCCCCCCAGGCCAGCCAAGCACTGCCAAGGTCAGGAGGTGGCTGCCAACAGGCACTGGTAGATCAGAGCCCCGGGGTTCCTTAGGGAGGGACATTTCCTTTCCCCAAACTCACCACACTCGGCCTGCTGGGGGTACAGCCTTTTCTCAGGGGATAGTCCAGTCCCTGTAATGGGCCAGATGGGCACACCTGCCCAAGGTGCCCAGCCTGGCAGGGCCCCCCCCATGGTAGACTTTATGATCTCTGTGCAAACCCAAATCCTGGCTGGGGGAGTGACCACAGTGAGTCATTTCCTTGAAATGCTCTCCAGGACGCTGCCGGGCAGTGCGGGCAGCTGGAGCCTGACACAGCCCCATGGCGGTCCTACCTGCAGGCCAGGGGCCAGGCAGGGCCTGAGCTGGGAGGGAGCAACCATGTAAAGGGGCATTCGTGGGCAGCGAGGGGGACACATCCTTATCGTGGAGCTCTGCATGCTGCTGCCTCAGGATGCCCTCCGGGACCCCAGCGTCCCGTCTGCTCACCGCCCACCCTTGCCTGTGTGCCTCTTTGCCTGAGGTGCCTCCCTTTGCCCCACCACCCAAATCTGCTCGTGTCCTGGGGGCATTGCACTGGATGCGAAGACCTGTCCAGGGGCAGGCCAGTCCCTGTGGGCACGGCCCAGGTGACCACTGGCACTATGTCCTCAGGGTGATGCGGGCTGCCGAGGAGACAACGTCCAACAACGTCTTCCCCTTCAAGATTGTGCACATCAGCAAGAAGCACCGCACGTGGTTCTTCTCAGCCTCCTCTGAGGACGAGCGCAAGGTGACCCGGGTGGGGCCGCTGGACCCAGGGCCCTGTCGCCCCATCAGCTCAGGCCGGGAACTGACAGGGCCTCTGCCTGGGCTCTGAGGATGTGGCTGGGGCATGGGCAGGGGTGCCCCTCAGTGTCCGTCCTCATGCCCAGGTCCCAGCACCACACTCAGAAATTGCTGTCTCGGGGCAAGCCCTGAATGGGTTGAGGGGGCCGCAATCCCAAGAGGGCCACCAGGCGGTCGCTACAGACCAGTGGGGCAGGGAATGGAGGGGCAAGGGTGGGGCCGTGCCCTGGGCAGCACCATGCCCACTGCGGCCCTGGGTGACCCACAGAGCTGGATGGTCTTGCTGCGCAAAGAGATCGGCCACCTCCATGAGAAGAAGGAGCTGCCTCTGGATTCCAGGTGGGCCTGGGGGGTTGCTGGGTGGGCGGTGTTAGTAGGGGCCCTGGGCTTGACGCCTGTGCCCACCTCCCAGCCCCCAGGGGCTTGGCCCAGAGTCCTTTCCTTGAAAGTTCTTCTGGAGGTGCCAGCTGTGTATGTTCAGGGAATGGGCTGGTGCGTATGCTTCCGAGTGTGTAAGTGTGTGTAGGTGTGCACCCGTGTGTATAAGAGTGTGTGTATGTGTCCCTTGTTGGTAGTTCCTATTTAGGGGTCGTGGGACTTTACCTGCCCACTCAGGAGGCCTAGCATTGGCAGCAGCCCTGAGCTTTGATCCCCTACCCGCTCCCCCACCATGTCCAGCCTGGCTCGTTTGGGAGTGAGAGCCGAGTGAGTCCCCAGGGGCTCGGCGACCTCACTGTGACATGGCCCAGCCAGTGGCAGGGGCGTTCTGGGCAGGAACACAAAGCACCCACTGCCATCCCGTAGGTCCCTGCCTGACCCCAGAGCTCCTGGCCCTCTCCTGGCTGGTCCCTGTGTAGGCTCGGCCTACAGTTGACTGAGCTCCCTGGGGCAGGAGCAGCTGGGCACACGGGCCTTGAGGCCTGGCAGCATCTGGCCAGTCAGGCGGCCACACTTGTGGCAAGAACCACAGGGGTCTTGGGGAAGGAGGCACCACAGCCTGCAGTCCCCATGTTGGTCCTCATAACCTCGCTGGAGCGTGTCGGTGTGTCTCCAGGTGTCTACATGTCTGTCTGTCCTCGTCTTGTATTTGTGTCTAGGTCTGTGTGTGTGCGTGTCTCGGTGTCTTTGTGTGTACCTGTGCACATGTCCACACCTGTGGTTCCGAGTGTCTGCATGCACGTGCCTGTGTCTGTCTGTCACGTGTCCGTGTGTGTGTATGTGTGCCCCGACGCGTGAGTGCCGAGGGGCTCCCCCGTGGTGCTCACTGTCCTCCCCACGCCTCAGTGACTCCAGCTCGGACACGGACAGCTTCTACGGTGCAGTCGAGCGGCCGGTGGACATCAGCCTGTCTCCATACCCCACAGTCAACGAAGGTGAGGCACGGCTGGGGTGCCCCGCCCATGTCCTCTCCACACCTGGCCCCAGGGGTGACACGACTGGCCTCCTGTGGGGCTGCTGCCCAGGGGAGCAGAGTTGGCTGTCCTGCCTCCTCTACCCTGCGGCTTCCCCGGCAGCCTGTCTGCCTGCCCTGTCGTTGCCCCGGCCTCCCTGACTCAGCTGTGCTCTGAGGCCCCACCCTGCGCCCCGGCCACCCTGGGCTGATCCCTCATCTGCCCACAGACTACGACGATGAAGACGACTCGTACATGGAGCCTGACTCCCCCGAGCCTGGGAAGCCGGAGGGTAGGTGGCTGGCTGCTGGGCCCCGGGCAGAGCCCCTGCCAGGCTGGGTGTGCCAGCCTGGGCACTGCTCTGGGCGGCCTCAGGCCTGACCTGCTCCATCCTGAGTCTGGGTTTCCCTGCTGAGTGTCAGGAGCAGAGCAGAGAGGCGTGCACTCGGGCCGCTCTGCTCTCTGCTTCCGTGGCTGGGGTCGGGCACTCCTGGGGTGCTGAGCTGGTCCTGGGCCAGAGTGGGGCGGAGTGGACGCATCCGCAGCAGGTCCTCCCTGTGGCTGACCGCTCCGCGGGGCTCTGTAGGCCAGACGGCCACTCACGGCCCCACTCCCACCCCCACTGCCCTAGCACATGGCCTAGCAAGGGACACAGGCACGTACCAGGCATCACATACATGTGTCACAGGGAAGAGCAGGGCTGGGTGGGGCAGGGCTATGCCTCTGTTCTGCTGACCCATCTCCCGCTGCCCTGCCCTCTAGCCCATCACTCACTGACCCTTCCACCCTCCATCAGACCCTGCCCCCACCCTGGGCTCCTGTCATTCGGTTGATCACATTATCCCTGGAGACTTGCCGCAGTCCCACCCACTGGCCTCCCTCTTCCTTGCGTCCTCTCCAATGTCCTTGTCCTTTGACACTTCAGCCCCCACTCCCGTATCCTCTCAGCTCCGCTTTCCTTGGCTCCAGCCCCCTTCCCTCCTCCCGGATCCTTCCCGCCGGGGCCCCAACTCGCACAGGCCTTCAGCCCACCACACCGGGACGTGCGGGCCATGGGCCTCTACTCCCCCTTTCAGCACAGAGCCCACATCTCCCCATCGGCCCCTCACTCACAGGCACTACCCTCTCCTCTCTCTGGCCTTGTCACCCCAGCCCTGGTGACATCTCCATTGTCCCACCCCTGAACTGCAGCCCATTGTGGCTGGAGGTGAGCACAGGGGAGCCTCACTTCTCGGTCCCAGCGATGAGCCTCCAGGGACCCAGTGCGCTTGCAAGCCTGCCTGCAAACTCCTGACCCCCCACCCCAGTCAGGCTTTCCCCAAAGCATCTCTTCTTAGGGTCCCCGGGAGCTGCACCTGGCCTGCTGCCCCCTCTCTGCTCCTCACCTGCCTCACTCAGCTCCAGATGCCTTGCCTTCTGGGTCCCCCCCCACCTCACTGGCAGTTGCGTGCCAGCCCCTCCGTGTCCATCCACATGACTGAGGGCCACCCCAGGGCTCAGGCCTTGTGCGTGCCTATTCTGTCACTCCTGGGCCACAGCCAGTGTCACCGATGGGCTGTTGACTCCATTGACATATCCAGCTAGGACCTTTCCTCTGAACTTCACACTTGTGCCCCAACAGCCCAGTTGACGTCCCCTGGACGTCTCGCAGCATCTGTAACTTGTCATCTTCTTTGCAGCCTGTTCCTGCCCACTCTCCTCACCTTTAGTAGTTGGGAATTCCAGCCTCCCAGCTGAGGCCAGATCCTAGACGTCTTCCTTGCGTCTTCTCCCTCTCACCCCTGCCCGCCCCCAAACAGATGATGGCTCCTGATATGACATCTAGGTTTTAGGAAGCGGGCTCAGGCTGCCTTGTGGAGGATGGATGGGGCAGGCCACGTGGCGTGGGTTGGGCTGGGATCCCAGGAGGAAGGTGGCCTCAGGAATGCTGGGCATGGGGGCTGTAGGGTGGCCAGGCATGGGCTGGAGGCTGTGAGGGGTGCCCTGGCCACCCCTTATCTACAGAGGTGGTGCTGGTCCAGCCTCCAGCAGGTGACACTTGCTCACCGACTGGATTGCTTTGCTCTGCAGACACCCTGATCCACCCGCCGGCCTATCCTCCGCCTCCTGTGCCAACACCCAGGAAGCCAGCCTTGTCCGATGTACTCCGTGCCCACTCCTTCACCTCCAAGGGCCCAGGCCCTCTGCTTCCACCCCCGCCCCCTAAGCGCAGCCTGCCCACCGATGCTGGGCTGGCTGCTGAGGACTCCAAGAGGGACCTGCTGGGCCTGAGGTGGGCTGAGCCCGGCCCCAGAGCAGCTGCCACCTCCCGGAGGATGAGCGATCCCCCAGTGAGCAGCCTGCCCACCTTGCCTAACCTCCGGAAACCCCCTTGCTTTCATGAGAGCACCAGCTCCAGCCCAGAGCCCCGGATCCCCAGCCATGGGTCCAGCTCTGCCTCCAGCTCTGCCAGCATGGCCACTGCCACCTCCAGGAACTGTGATAAACTCAAGTCCTTCCACCTGTCCCCCCGGGGGCTGCCCACACCTGAGCCCCCACCCGTGCCAGCCAACAAGCCCAAGTTCCTGAAGATGGGTGAAGAGGCCTCTCCAAGGGACATGGCCAGGCCTGCACTCTTTGTGCCCACTGTGGCCCCCAGGCCTCCTGCCTTGAAGCTGCCTGTGCCGGAGGCCATAGCCCGACCTGCTGTCCTGCCCAGGCCAGAGAAGCCACCTCTCCCCCACCTCCAGTGAGTCTGCGTGGTGCTGGGGCCACTGGGACCCCTCCCCAAGCTGGCCAGTTCTCCTGCCAGTGCCCTGGCTCTCTACCCTGGCACTCAGGCCACAATGGGTGCCAGGCCGCGTGGCACGGGCAGGAAGGCTCTGCCTAGACTGAGTGGCTGCCTCTGTTCCTGACCCAGGGATCCACAGGATGCCCATCCTTGCCCTTGACGGACATCCAGCCCAGCGGGTGGGGGTCTGGAGCCCACAGCTGCCTCGGAGCAGTGGGCAGGGAGGGGCTTTGGGGACACGTGGCTTGCAGAGCCGCTGCTGTGGCAAGGGGGGGTCTTGCAGGTCTGACTGCCTGCCCCGGCCTGCCGAGTGGGGTGGCACTCGGGCTGTGAGCCTTCCTGACCCTGTCAGAGGCTCGGGCTACCTTTGTGTCCTTCCTGATTGGGAACTGGCCAGAGTCGGGAGCTTGGCTGTGACCCCTCAGGCTTGTACGAAACCTTTTCTGCTTTATTGCTGGGCAGTGCTAGGAGACCAGTGTGCCCGCTGCTTCCACACACTGTGTCATCCATACCGACAGCCCATTGTCAGAGATGTCTGGGAACCGCAGCAGTGAAGGCTCTGGGAGCCGCGGGCGCGCGGCGGGGGAGGCTTCGAGCGGCTGCGCTGTTTCACAAAGGGCCACAGTAGTGCAGACTGAGTCATTTTGCCGAGCCTTGGATATGGGCTGGGGTACAGCAGGGCGGCATGTACTGGGGCCGATTGTCTCCAGCCCAGCAGCCCGTCCCAGTGTGGCCTCCTCTGAGCCTCCCGAGGCCCTGGAGGCTTGGGACCCCCTGGTTACACGTGTGGGCCATGTCCCTTGGGCTCGGCTCGTTCACACCCATACGTAGTCTGTGGCTCTGAGAGGGGTGTGACGGCCGAGGTGACAAAGTTGGGACCCAGGCTGCCCCAGCCTGGGGCCTTGTCCCATAGCATCCATGTTCATAGTGTGATAACAGCGGAGCTCATGCCCCTGGGACGCCCCTGGCCAGCGTCAGTGTCAGCCCTGACCCCAACTCAGGCTTGCAGTCCCCGGCGATTTCTGCCACCCAGGGTGGCTGGCATGGGCCCCTCTCTGGGCTCTGTGGTCATGGCCTTTGACAGCTGCTGGGGCTGTTGCAGCCAGACCCCAGGGGTTCCAAGGCTGAGCGTGGTGCGGTCACTTAGAGGGCGCACGGGGGCGGCCCCCCTGCCATAACTTTCTTCTTGCCCCCTGCCAGGCGATCGCCCCCTGATGGCCAGAGTTTCAGGAGCTTCTCCTTCGAAAAGCCCCATCTCCCCTCGCAGGCCGACAGTGGGGGGGCAGATTCCGATGAGGACTACGAGAAGGCAAGACGGATGGGGAGCCCGGATGCCAGCGTGGGTGGGCGCGTCGGGGCGGCTGCAGGCCCGTGTGGCCCCTCGCTGGCTGTCTCAAGCCAGGAACCCCCAGGACCCTGGAGTTGGGGACGGAAAATGGTGCAAAGCCTGGGCTCTCAGCCGAGGCTGGCAGTCAGGGGGAGGGTGGGGGCGTGCTGGTCACGAGCACCTCTCTGACCGTGACCCTGACCACCGCTGGCCTTTCCAGGTGCCACTGCCCAGCTCGGTGTTTATCAACACCACGGAATCCTACGAAGTGGAGAGGTCAGTGTGAAGCCCTTCTTTCCCCAAAGCCTTGATTTTGCAGACACTAGGTACCCTGTCTCCCCAGTGGCCCCTCGTCTTTCTGCTCTTCGGTTCCCCTCACTCACCTAGGTGCTGGGCAGTTGCTGGCACAAGTACACAGCCAAGCACCTGGAGAAACCCAGAGAATAACAGACGCCAGCAGCTCAGTCCCCCACCAGCACCCCCTGGGCATGGCCCGCATGGCACCCACTGCCCTCGGCCCCTGAGCTGCAGGATAGTGAGAGGACAGAAGCCACTCTGGGGAGTGGGCCTGGAGGGTCCCTGAGACCGGTCTGAAGATGATTCACCTGATGACTTTTTTAGGCTGTTCAAAGCCACAACCCCACGGGGAGAGCCCCAGGATGGACTTTACTGCATCCGGAACTCCTCCACGAAGTCTGGGAAGGTAGGTGCCAAGGAGGGTGTCCTGGCAGGCTCCCTGCCCAGCACAGGCCCCTGGGGATGGCTGCATTGTGCAGAGTCTGCCGGCTCTCCACGTACCAGGCTGACAGGTGAACACAGGACTTAACAGTTTATAGATCACTTTCCCATGTAGCCTCTTAGTTGGCATCTCAACCCAATGCCATCCTTGGCGTCTCTGTCTGTCAGCCCCCTTCCCATCTCTTCTCAGGAACTAAATGCCATCTGTAGACTGGGGGCAGTGGTGGCCACCCCTCCCCAGCACTGGCACAAGACAGGAAGGAAGGGCTGAGGCCCCAGGCCTCTAAGGGGTGGGGGTTCCTGCACTTTGAAGGGGAGGCTGCCGGGGGTGGTGGGAATGCCGGCCTTGCCTCTGCCTCTCCAGCAGTGACTTGTGTGACTTCACTGAGTCTCAGTTTCCCCATGTGTATCAGAGATGGTCATAGGGTGGAACAGGCTCTAGGCACTGTTAACTCAAGTCTCATTAGAGGCCATCTGACGGCAGAAGCCCTGGGGCAAGGGACTGCCCTTCACGACCCTGCTGTCCACATGTAGGGTGACCCTTCCCCAAGTCCCCCCCGAGGGCCCCAGGGCCCAGCTCTCCCGAGGTCCGTGCTGCTCTCAGCCTGCACTCCACTGCTGCCTGCTTTTCTCCCTGCAGGTTTTGGTTGTGTGGGACGAAACCTCCAACAAAGTAAGGAACTACCGCATCTTTGAGAAGGTGAGTAGGCTGTGCCACCTGAGGGCCCTGGGTGGGAGGGGGACCCTGGCCTGGGGCATGGAAGGGAGCAGAACAGTCTCCCCATAGAGCAGTGGGTGGACTGAGGCTGGCACCTCTGGATACCACCCCTCCCTTACCTCCCCCTCCCCCACTGCCTCAACCTCCACCCCTCCTTGCCTAGGTGTGTGCTCAACTGACCTTCGAGGGGGTGGTGTGATAAGCCCTGGACCTGGGCTATTTACATCCCCTGGGCAGAGTGGGGGGAGTAAGGTCGGAACTGGGAGGCAGGCGCAGAGGGAACATGGGGCAGCAGGAGCAGGCCCGTCGTTATGCTGACTGCCCCATTTTTCAGGGAGAGGCAGACTGGCTCTGTCCCCTGACCTTGTCCCCCTCCCCCCAGGACTCTAAATTCTACCTGGAGGGCGAGGTCCTGTTTGTGAGTGTGGGCAGCCTGGTGGAACATTACCACACCCACGCACTGCCCGGCCACCAGAGCCTGCTGCTGCAGCACCCCTACGGCTACGCCGGGCCCAGGTGACACTGGCATCTCCTGCTACTGGGCAGAGGCAACTACGGGGCCAGCACCCCAGGCTGCACAGATGAGACTGGCATTCATGGGAGGCGGAGCAGGAGTACGTGCTCTGCTCTGACCTAAGACCTCCCGACACACCCCTTGTGGCGTGTGCCAGGCCAGGCCCCACAGGCCAGGCCCCAGGCTCCCGAGGACTGGGGGGCTCTCCTGTCCCACCCCACCCACCCTGTCACACTTCCCAGGAGCCTGGGATCCTAGGACCAAGCCCCACCTGGGCTTCATGGACAGGAATTCTGGTTCTCCCGCCTTCTCCCTGCCCAGAACACACCCACTCTATACTGGGCTGGGAGCTGGGCAGGGCATTTGGGGATGGGGCAGGGGCTGGCCCCAGAACCCCGCCAGGAACGCTAAGGCGCAGGCTCCAGGAGGGGCCTTTGCTGCACAATAAAGCACAGATGACGTTTGCCTTGGTGGCCGAGCTTCTTTGGGAAGGAGGGGTGACTGGCCTTACTGAGTACCCACATGGACATCAAGTGGTGACTGCAGCAGCTCAGCTCACAGGAACCCTAAGAAGTGGTCTCCCTGTCTCCTAGGGCGCAGGTTGCTAAGGGACTTGCCCCGGGTGCAAGCTAATAATAGAACAGGATGCAGACTTGAGTCATGTGGGCTCAGAGCCCACACCCCAAAGCACAGGTCCTACTGCCATGGGTCAGGCCCCGGGCAGTCGGGCTGCAGAGCTTAAAGGTCCCCACATCAAAGTTGGGTCATTCACTGGATTGACAAATGGTTACCTGGAGGCAGCTGGGCAGGAGGTGTTCACAGTGCACGCTGTCCAGAGCAGTGGGGTGTGCAGGGGTTTGCCGCTTGGGACCCAGCTGGGGTCTCCAGGAAGACTTCTTGGAGGAAGTGACAGCTACAGACAGAGGAGCGGGAAGAGTGGGCCCTGCGTAGGCCACGGGTGGGTGGCGACGGTGATACCCAGGTGCCTGAGCCCACCAGGCCATACCCCTCCCTGATCAAGCTCTCACTTTCTGCCATGGAATTCTAATAGGCCACTCTCCTGGCACAGCCATCTGCTGGCTTCGTGTGTGTGTGTGTGCCTCAGCTGGGAGTCAGGGCTGGCAGGGACCCCAGGACGAGCTGAGCCTCGCGGTACTTTATGTTGGGAAAGTGATTTGCTGTGTAAAACCCAAACCGAGAACAGCACTTGTGCCCTCCAGCCAGTGATGAACTGTCCCCTGGAGAATGTCCTTTGTTTGGACTTCCCCTTCCCCGGGCAAGCATGTTCTGGGGTCGGGTGATTTGCTGGAGAAGAGGAAGAGATGAGGTGGGTAAGCTGATGTGGGAGGCCCCGCCCCCAGTGGGAGCCATGACCATCTGCTTCCAGGAACCAAGTGACCAACACAGTCTCTGCAGATGTTTCCTCTTCAGCCGACCCAGGGTGAGGGGTCAGTGCCATCATATTCATGTTTGGGGCACAGGGAGCTCCCGGTGTTCTGCACCATCTCTGGAAAACCAGCAATTCCTCCTCCCTTCGGTCACAATGCTTTGCTCTCTCTGCCCTGAACTCACTGGGGGAACCCAGTGAGACACACTTCCCCACTGTGGCTGCAGCTTCCCTTTAAAAGTTTTCAGTGGGGTTGGATCACAGAAACGGTTTTCAGCTGGTGGCAGGGTCTCCTGGTGATGCGAGGCAGGATGAAGAATGCTGTGGCTTTTAGCTAACATGCAGCCACTGGAGCCAGCTCAGTAACCGAAACGTGAAGACCCCTGAGCTGGGAGGTTTGGCGGTTCTGGGGTCCAGAGCCAAGTTAGGTCCTGACTGCCTAGGCAGATGAAACCTATGGCTGCCCAAGGCCTGCCCCAGGGCCTGGCCCGGCCTCGCTTCCTCCCAGGCCCTAGGTCTGCCCAGGACCGCTGGTCACCTCTTTGTGAGCTGACCCTGGGCCCAGGGCCTCAGTTGTGTGTGGATGGTGGACAGGATCCCAGGCATGGTCCCCCAGCATGAAGGAGGGGCCAGAAGGGTCCCACTCCCTCCTGAGACCTGCCGTGAACGCTTTATTCCCCATAAAGGGTTGCAGGGTGCTTGCCACTTAGCACTTCCTGCGTTTGAGGCACTAAGTTTGCTTGGAGAAGCAGCTGCTATTAGTCCCATTTTACAGGTGAGAAAACTGAGGCTAAGACCTGGATTCAAGTCCCAGCTCTGCCACTTACTGCCACGTGAACGGTTCTTCGATGCTTTGCGCCTGCCTAGCTAACCCCTGCCACCCCTCATGGCCTGTGATAGTTATTGTGGGAGGTGCCTCCCAGAGTTCTGGGTATGCCTTTGCTCAGCTCAGGGTGCCATGGCTCAGGGGGAAACAAAACTGACCTGTCTCAGTCTGGGGATAAACCAACAGGACGCCGAGGACCTGCCCTAAGGCTATCCTGCTCCCTCATAGGTAGAGAAACTGAGGCTCAGACAGGATTCAGATATGACTGGCATCATGGTACATTCAGAGATGGGTTCCATTACTGGGCTTGAGAAAAGGGACCCGGACACTTTGGGAAGCTTCTCCAAACTTCCCAAGGAAGCTCCAGGGACTGACATTTAACTTGCCTACAGGTGGTCAGAAAGAGTGCAGTGTGCCTTTATACCTTCTGTAAGTAGAGGTTTTTATTATAAAACAAGATGTTTTTAGAACCAGAAGAGACCTCACAAAACAAGCCGAGTTGCTCCCTGTCACCACCCTGCTCTGGGTTACACTGTGGATGCCCCCTGCTGGTCTAAGCGGGAGCTTTTTGGATCCCAGGCAGGATGGGTGACTCTGACAGTGCCAGGGAAGAAATAGCAGAGAGCCTAGGGCCAAGAGGCATCTTGCCAAGTGCCCACTGGTATGAGTCTCTAGAAGGCACAGGGCCACACGGAATATGGGGCAGAGCTGGCACTTGAACCAAATCTGCGTGTCTAGCGGAGGGCTACAGCCTCTCTCTGGCTGTGACCCAGCAGCATGGAGCCCCTCATTGGGCAACTCACATACACATCCAGCTCCCTCTGTGCTGGCACGTCCTGTCCCTCCTTCCAGAAAAGACTGCCTGACGGGGCATAGCAATAGGCCATTTTCAGGTCACACCAACATATTGAGTCAGCCTTCCTATGAACCAAGCACGTGGCTTTTCATCATCTGTCACTGTGTCACACGGAATCCCTGAGACCATAGGTTTGAGCTGAGAGGGTCTAGACCACCTACCTCTGCACCTGCATGAACCCAATCCTGGATCTGCTGCTTCCAGATTACAATGTATCTACTCAATTCTACTATTTTGGTCGCCTGACAGAACCAAGTTCTGACCTCAGTTGCTTTTTTTTTTTTTTTAATTAAATTTATTGGGGTGACAATTGTTAGTAAATTTACATAGATTTCAGGTGTACAATTCTGTATTACATCGTGTATAAATCCCATTGTGTGTTCACCACCCAGAGTCAGTTCTCCTTCCATCTCAGTTACTTTTGATATCCCATAGAAACATTCCATTTCTACCAGAGCTCAGTAGCAAGCCAGAGTTACTTTTTGGAATTGGTTGCATCTATGGGTTTGTAGTTTTCATTAATTTTTTTAAAAGTTCAGCCAGTATATCTTCAAATAGTATTTCTATCCTCCCAATCCCAGTGCCATTTTCAGTAACTCCAATTACACATACTTGTACAGTAGGCCTCTTACAGTTGTTCTACCACTCACTGGTGCCATGTTCGTTCTTTCCCAGGCTCTTTCCATGTTTCATTAGGTTCTTTTTCCACGTCTTCTAGTTCACTTTTTCTTTTTCTCCCCACCTCCCTTCTTCCACCTCCCCCCACCCCCGACTGGTTCAAGCTGTTGTTTCTGAGTCTAGTTGTGTAGGACGCAGCTCCCTGGTCCACGCTGGTATTATAAGTCTTGCGCTCCCCCGGCTGAGGCAGCCGGTCACCAGTCATCGGTAGTCCTGCCAGCCAGCCGCTCATAGTGGCTCTCGCTGCTGTCGGCCACTCACGCCGAACTCCGGCTGCCCATGGCAGCCCACCTCAGGGAAAGCTGTTGTTCACAATCTTAGCTGTAGACACTGGCCCATGTGGGAATAAAACCGGCGACCTGGGTGTTAGGAGCACGGCGCTCCAACCATCTGAGCCACTGGGCTGTCCCCACTTTTTCTTTTGCTGTGTCTAATCTGCTGTTCCTCCCATCCAGTGTATTTTTCATTTCTGACATTGTGTTTTTCACCTTTAGAAGTTTGCTTGGTCTTTAAATTATTTTATTTTTGAATTAGTTGACATACAATATTAGTTTCAAGTGTACAAAATAGTGGTTAGACATTTATATAACTTTTGAAATAATCACCCCGATTAAGTCTCGTACCCATCTGACACCACAAATAGGTATTACAATATTGACCACATTCCCTATGCTGTACTTCACATACCTGTGATGATTTAGTCTTTTTTGTATCTTTTGTATCTCTGCTTAACCCTTTCAATTGTCTTCTTCTTCTCCCTCCCTCCCTCCTTTCCTTCAGCAAGCCCTCTGACTTGTTGTGGGCCAGGCCTCCTTGCTGGGTGCCAGGGTAACAGAAGTGGGATACAGGGCTGTGGAGTCTCGTCCAGAAGCGGTGCCCCGACAGCAGAGGTCACTAACCGTTGACTACCTCCCTGACCCTTCTGTGGAGAGAGCCAGAGGCCTGGGCTCCTCACTGTCCTTCCACGGCCCGGCTCTGGCCTCAGATTTCCATGGATAGGAAAGGAACGGGAAGCTCTGCTTGTCTGTCTTGCAGGCCTTTCGGGGGCCAGGTGAGACGACAGGAGGCACAGGGTGGCGGAAGGTGCTGGTCTGGCCTCTAGGCTGTCCTCCAGGTTACGGGCAGGTGAACTGGTCCCCCAGTTCCCTGGTTGACGAGGTGACTGGGGCTTGTTATCCAGCATCAACAGGCCAGGCCCCGGGCCCGGGCGGCCGCCCCGCGGATGGAGCCTTATCAGGGTCCACAGGCCCTGCTGTCCTGACCCCACCCTGCCTGCCGCCTGGCCCCACACCCTGCCTGCGGACTCGCCAGCCCGCCCGCCGGGCTTTGCACAGAGCAGCTCGGGGCCGGACCACGGGGACAGGGTCAGTCTGCGGAGGAGTGGGCGACGAGTGCAGGCGGAGCTCCGGCCCGGGGTTCCGGGCTGGCCTGGCTCGGATCGCCCCGTCCGGCCGAGCAGGCCTGGGGGCCGTTTGGAACGCCCCCGTGCGCACTCCGCGAACCTGGCTTGCAGGCGGCCCCACCAGGGTCTGACCCGCCGCAACGAGTGGACGAGCGGTTCCGGGAGAGCGGGCGCCGCTGGCACAGACGACCCGGCCGCCTTCACCGACGAGACATGTGGGTCCGTGTCCCACCTGTCGCGCGGGACCCCCAGCTCTTCGCAGGCGGGCGGGGCCACGGGGAGTCGGTTCCCCGCGGCGACGGCCCCGCCCCTCCTCTCGCAGGCCCAACCCCCGCCGCGCCCGCCGCCCTGCGACCAGCCAATCGTAGGGCGCGTTGCTGGGCTGCGCGGCGTGGGCTGGGCCTATGGGGTGACGCGTTGTTGGGCCGCAGCGCCGCAGGCCGCACCCAGCTCGGGAGGCCAGGGCAGTGCCGAAGGCTGAGGGGGCGGAGAGGCCGGGCGGGCGGGAGCTGCGGGTCGGTGAGCGCCGCGGACAGGGGCGGAGCCCGAGCCCGAGCCCGAGCCCGAGGCGACGGGAGGCGGCCGCACTTGGACGTGGGAACCCTCGCGCCGCTTGCAGTTCGCCCCTGAGGTGAGGCCCGCGCGACGGCCGGCGGGGCGGCCCGGGGTCCTGGCTGGGCCGCGGGGCCTGCAGCCTCTGGAGCGGGCGGGGCCGCTGGGCGGGGCTGTGGCGGGTCTGGGGGCCGGAGCGGGGCGGCGGGGGCCGCCCGGGGAAGGCTCCTGGCCGGGTTGTCCCGGTGCGAAGCGGCCACGCTCCGCCAGGCCCGTCGCCACGGGGCTTGTGTGTGGGGCGCCTGGGCAGCTCGTTTCCGGGCTGCGGGGTCCGCGGGCACAGGGGCCGGACCGCGGCGTGGGCCCGCGCGGGGCTCGTGACGGCGCCTCCGCGGCCCGCGCGCTGCCCGCTGGCGGGTCGGCGTCCTGCGTGTCGGCCCTCGCGCTTCTCTGAACGGCAGCTTCTGCCCAGAGAGAGACGCCGGGTCTGCACGCGTGGTGATGAGGCCCCTGGACCCTGAGTGCGGGAGCCTTTCTCTTTCTCGCCCGTTTTCCGGGGGGTCCGAGGGCCTCTCAGACCGGGTGGAAGTGACAGGTGCGATGGGGACACTTGTCAGCGGTGACGGGAGCCGGGCGCCCAGTCGGAGGGGCCCGTTCCTTAGATACCGCGTCCTCGTTTTCTCCGCCTTTCACTTTTAGTTTTGTAATTGGTGGCTCGAGAGACCGTGTGCGCGCTTCACGCACGCCTGCCTCGACGTCCGTGTTTGGCTTCATCTGACACCGCTGCCGGTGTGACCGTGCCGTTTTCTGCAAGTGTCGTGTCCCCGACGACCAAACCCAGAGCTGGCAGCTGCACGCAGTGCTGGGCAGTTGTTACAGAAAGGTGGTTTTTTTTTTTTTGTTTTTTTTTTGCAGGGGAAAAATTGATTGAAATCTTCATGGGGGGTGGGAAACAGGCGGCTGAAGTGCCCCCCAGGGAGAAGGGGGAGGGGTGGGGGGGCCGGCCCCTGGCAGCAGACGCGGGGGGTCCATCAGGCAGCGACGGTGAATTGTTTGAGGGCGGTTTGCAAACATCGGGGTCTTTCATTGGCGAATGGCCAGCGACGTGTGAACTATGTTTTAAACTCCAAAATCTTAATCTGCCCCTTTGCTTCTGACCGTGGGGAACACTGAAGCGGCCGGGTTGTTCTTGAAGGGAGTGGATGACTTTGGCGGTCAGAGCAGGACGGATGGTGTGGTTTGCGCTGGGGCTCGTCACACGTGTAGGTTTTAAGTACAGAGGCTGCTGAGTGGCGTGAATCTGAATTCTGCTCCGTGTCCAAACGGTGGGGTAGTTTCCTTTTTAAAATAGAGTTTACGGGGATGCTCATTTTCTCCTTTACCTCTTTGATGTTATCTGATACTGGTTTTGTTTGGTGTTCATTCATTTTACCGCAAAAGCTGTTCAGCTGGTTATTACTTTTTAGTTAGTTATTTCAAGTAGCCCTTGCATTGCATCAGAAAAGTAAATACTGATATGCTTTATAACATACCGGAAAAAATAACTAGTGTTACAATTTTCCCCATTGTCTCAGTTTAATAGTTTGACAGTTACTTTTAAAAATACATTTTTATTATGTGAAACTTAGAGTTTAAATTGACTTTATTCTTACACCTTTAATTCATCTCTCACACACCTGGAGAATAGTATAATAAGCCCCTGCTTACCCTCATCCAGCTTCAACAGTTATTAATTCATAGCTAATTTGCTTTATCTGTACCCCCAAACCCAGATGTCATATCATTTTAACTGTTAATAATTCAGCATGTATATCTACATACATATTTTTAAAAAGATAAACACAAATACCATTATCACAAAATTCCTTATTACCTTCAAATATCCATCCAGTGTTAAAATTTTCTTGATTATCTCATTTTTTTTTTTTTAAACAGGTTGAGTCAGGATCCAAATGCTGTTCATACGTTGTGATTTGTTTTAATCTGTAGGTCCCCCTTCCATCTTCTGTTGTCTCTTGTAGTTAATTTGTTGCTGAAACTTGGTGGTTTGTCTGTGGAGTTACACAGTCTGGATTTTATTCTGTATTGTAGTTTACACAGAATTGACTGTAAATTTAATCTAGATCTAAAGGTGTAATCAGGTTCAGGTTTGTTTTTGGCAAGAAGACTTTATAGGTGAGTAGGCAGGTTAGGGTTAATAGTAGTTCTTGTTAGCAGCCGTTGATGCTCGTGCTTAGTCATTATTTCGTTAGGCTTTGAAAATGTTGACATTTTAATTCTATAAGCATTATTTATTAGCTGGAATACGTCTGTAAGAGAAGTTTCTGCTCTTCCATTATTTTGTTACCCTGACTTACAGCAATTTTAGGGAAGGCAGGATAAATGCTAAATTTCTGTCCATTATTTTCAAAATAATGAGTTGGCATCCTTCAGAGGTAGCCAGTACGCGTATATGTGTTTGTATCATTGTGAACTGATGGATTTAAACATATTTGATATAGTTCAATCCATTGTAGATATTATCCTTCTTGATGCTCAGATTGTCCCATCTTTGTCACATCTGTTTAAATTGACTCCTAAATCCTTTAGACACAACTCTAAATAGTCTTTGATCTTCTTTCTGGTATGATAAACCGCACCAGCCTCATCCTGGGCGTTCTCTGCCCTAGCCCTAGAATCATCCATTTCTTCAAGGACCTTGGTTTCTTTTAGTGAAAAAATAGTATTTAGTAACCACAGTCTAGGCCCTGGGTTGTTCATTGCTATTAGGGTGATCATTGTTCCAGGCCTTTTCAGTGCACAGATCATGGCTTACTGGTACTTCCAGTTGTAAAGCGAGAAGACGGAGTTTTGTTTTGTTTTTAAACTTTTATTATATTTAAGTGTGTTTTTCCAGGACCCATCAGCTCCAAGTCAAGTAGTATCTTGTTAAGAGCACAGTGCTCCAACCAACTGAGCTAACTGGCCGCCCCAAGAAGACAGAGTTCTGTTTAACCTTGATCTTACACTGAGTATCTTTTTTCTTCTATGACAAACATCTTGATTCTAATTACGCATGGTTTTATCCTTCACTGTACACATCTCAGTCTTAGTGGAATAATACAAATACTACCACCAACAAATAAAAACTGTAAGAGGTCTTTTTTGCATTGTTATGTAGTCAAATTATTTTGTTTTGAAGACACTTAGATTGATTTTTGCTGGATGTATACTTTGGTTCTTTTGTTTATTTACTTTCATTGTTTAGAGATTGCTTATTTAAAATTTAACTTTGTTTTATAATTATGTAAAATATTCAAAGACTCTCAAAATCAAACATTTAAAACAAGGTATATACAAAGAAGTCTTGCTTCTTTATACCCCTCCCCAACCACCAAGCTGTTCTATGTATCCATGAGTTCAGTTTTCGTTTTGTTTTTGAGATTCCACATGTAAGAGATCATATGACGTTTGTCTTTCTCAGTCTGACTTATTTCAGTTAGCATAATGCTCTTAAGGTTCATCCATGGCTCAAATGGCAGGATTTCCTCTTTTTCTTTGGCTGAATAGTATTCAATAGTATATGTGTATATATATGTATATATATGTATATATATGTATATATTCAATAGTATATGTGTATATATATGTATATATATGTGTATATATATATACATATATATATATAAAGAACACATTTTCTTTATCCATTCATCCATAAGTGGACGCTTAGGTTGCTTTGATAATGGCTGTTGTTACTAATTCTACAGTGAACATGGGGGTGCATACATTTTTTGAGTTAGTGTTTTCATTTTCTTTGGATAAATACCCAGGAGTGGAATTGCTGGATTATATGATAGTTCTACTTTTATTTTTTTTGAGGAACCTCTATACTGTTTTCCATAGTGGCTGCACCAGTTTACATTCTCACCAGCAGTGCATGAGGGTCCCTTTTCTCCACACAGCCTCACCAACACTCTTTTCCTCCCTCCCTCCTTCTCTTCCTTCCTTCCTTCCTTCTTTCTTTCTTTCTCTTTCTTTTTATAATAACCATTCTAATAGGTATGAGGTGGTATCTTGTGGTTTTGATTTGCATTTCCCTGATGATTAGTGATGTTGAGTACCTTTTATGTAACTGTTGGCCACCTGTGTGTCTATGTCCTGTTTGGAAAAATGTCTACTCAGGTCCTCTGCCCATTTTATAATTGCGTTGTTTTTTGCTGTTGAGTTGTATCAGTTCTTTATTAATTTGGATATTAATCCTTAAAAGATAGATGTTTTGCAAATACTTTCTCCCAGTCAGTAGGATGCCTAACATTTTCAATTTTTAATTTTATGGTTTTATATTCATACTACCTTTTTATTAGATAGACAGTAGTGTGCTATCTGTGTTTTCTTACCATTTCTTTTTTTTTTTAAATTTTGTTGTGTAAAATACACATAAACTTTAACATCTTAACCATTTGTAGGCATTCAGTTCAGTGGTATTAAATCCTTTGACATTGTTGTGCAACCATCACCACTATCCATTCTTGTAAACCATTCATCCTCAACTCTTTTCTTGTAAAACTGAAACTCTATATACTTATTAAGCAGTAACTCCCCATTCTCCGCTCCTCCCAGCCCCTGGAAACCACAATTCTACCTTCTGTCTCTGTGATTCTGAAGACTCTGAGTACCTCATACAGTACTTTTTTTTTTTTTAAATCATTCCCCCTCCCTCCCAACTTCGGTTCAAGCCGTTGTTTCTCCGTAGTTTCGTAGGACGCAGCTCCCTGGCCGATGCTGGTATTATGAGCCCTGCGCTCCCCCGGCTGGTCGCTCGCTGACTGTAGGTCAACCGCTCACAGCCACTCATGGCAGCTCTCGGCCGCTCACACCGGCTGCCGGCCGCTCACACCGGCTGCCGGCCGCTCACGGTAGCCACAGCAGCCCACGCAGCTGACGCCGACCTGCCCCTGCTCACTGCAGCCCAGCTCCAGGTCGAGCCGTTGTTCACAGTCTTAGCTGTAGAGGACGCAGCTCCTGGCCTATGTGGGAATCAGACCCACAGCCTCGATGTTAGGAGCATGGCGCTCCAACGGCCTGAGCTGTGCTCCCTCATACAGTACTTTTTGTGACTGGTTTACTTCACTTTGCATAATGTCCTCAAGGTCCATCCATGTCGCAGCATATGTCAGGATTTCCTTCCTTACTGTTGGCCGAATAATCTGTTGTGTGGATGTATATACTACATTTTGCTTATCCGTTTATCTGCTGATGGACACTTCCATGTTTCAGCTATTGTGACTATGCCGCTGTGAACACGGGTATACAATACCTCTTTGAGACCCTACTTTAAGTTCTTTGGGGTATGTACTCAGAAGTGGAATTGCTGGATCATATGATAATACAATTTTAAACATTTTGAGTAACTGCCGTACTGTTTTCTATAGTGGCTGTGCCATTTTACATTCCCACCAAGGGAGTGCCAGGGAGTGCCAGGGTTCTAAACTTCTTCACATCTTCATCAACACTTGTTGTTTTCTATTGTTTTTGATACTAGCCATCCTGCTGGGTGTGAGGTAGTATCTCATTGTAGTTATGATTTGCATTTTCCTAATTTCACATGCTTT